>NC_092418.1:23008749-23093749 GCF_040894005.1 Engystomops pustulosus
ATGGAAGCCCGTCTGGGCCTGGTGAAGAGTCCCTACCAAAAGAGTCCAGAGCCATCTTGATTTCTTGTAAGGTAATGGGGTCATTTAACATTTGCTTTTGGGCTTCCGAAACTTTGGGAAACTGTATTCCCCTCAGGTATTCTCTCATCTCACTAGCGCTCAGTGTTTCCTCTGATCTATACAAGTCAGCGTAAAAGTTTCTCATTGTCTGCACTATCTCATCCTGATTGTTAGTCACTATGCCGTCCTCCCTCCTGATAGCTGTGATGATGTTCTTACCGCCGGAGTCCTTTATTATGCCTGCAAGATATTTACCCGGTTTCCCACTTTCTATAAAATGAATCTGGGACCGAAAAAAGGCTCTGTGTTGGGCTTTCTGGCTCATGAAGTCTTTGAGATCCTACGTACATTTAAGAGTCCTGGTTCTAGACTCTTCTGAGGGGGACTCAATGTACCTCCGTTCCGCATTGTGCAACTCTTGCTGTAGACTACTTTCCTGTTGATTATATTGGATCTTTGCCCGCTTAATTTCCCTCCTATATAAAGCTCCTAAATGAAGCTTTAGGGCGTCCCAAATAGCGCTCTTACTTGCCGAACCCAAATTCTGCACCCAAAATTTCTGCGTTTCCTCCTTGATATTCAGTTGGTCCTTAAGGATACAAATCCAGTAAGGATTTAACTTGAACCGCCTATGACTTTGTGCTGTCGATTTCAAAATGATCATGGCGCATGATTAGATATTATAATATTTTCGTATGCCATTTTGCGGATCAAGTTAAAAAAGGCAGGGTTGACCAAACTTAGGTCAATGCGGGATAACGACTGGTATGAGCGGCTTGAGCATGAAAAGGCTTTCCGGTTGCCATACAGCTTCCGCCAGACATCAATCCAGCCTAACTCACCACAGAGTCTGGCTAATCTCCCACTCGGATTTTGTCCCACTGTATTACCCTGAGACATTTTAAACTTGTCCTTTACTTCGTCCATTACCAAGTTGAAATCTCCCATTATCATCAGGGGGCAATGTGCCCTGGGTTCTATAAATTCCAGGAGGGAATAGATCACTTCCAGAGATGCTGGAGGAGGAATATACACAAATGCCAAAATAACCTCAAGCCCCTTTAAAATACCATGTAAAAAAATAGATTTACCATTTTTATCCACCATAGATTCTTTTATTTCAAAATCAATATCCCGGTGAATCAATACAGATACCCCTCTCGAAAAAATGGTTCCAAAGGCATGAAATTCCCTCCCGATCCACTTTCTTTTGAGTCTATACACATTTTCTGGAACCAAATGGGTTTCGAGAAGGCAAACAATGGCTGGTAGGTGTTTACTGACTACGTCAAAAATTTGGCAACGTTTTACTTTGTCGCTAATCCCTCTAATATTCCATGTAAGTATTCTGGTTTCCATTTTCTAGGAGAAAAAAAAAAAAAAAAAAAAGGGAGAAGAAAAAAAAAAGAAAAAAAAAACCCTTCCTCCCACTCCTGTCCTCTGCCAGCGTCCCCCCCCCCCTCCCTTCTCATCGACCCATCTCTTCTTTTTAAACAGGTCTCCTACACCACCTGGTGCCACCCTCCCCTCCACCAATCCTACCATATCTCATATCTGCAATATCTTAATTTAAATCCTGCTCTTTATGCCAGCTCTAAGGCAGCTCCAACAACGCATCTCTGTTATAGTCCCTGTTGGTCCAGCCAATTCGCTACCTCTGCTGAAGAGGTGAAAAACCAGGTTTTCTCCTGAAATATGACCCGTAATTTGGCTGGAAAAAGAAGCGCATATTTAATCTTGCCTTCCAGGAGTCTTTTCTTAACCCCTTTAAAGCTAGCTCTTTGTTGTTGGGTTTCTCTGGAGTCTCACGGTTCCTTTATAACGAGAACTTCCCATGAACATCAGCAGATAACAGGCTGGTAATGAACTTTTTCACCTAAGGGCTGGCAGGGCTGATAGTTGGCTGGCTGTGGCAGGATAATAGTCCTCTGCTTGTAGGAACAGGAATTAACACTTCAGCATGGACCGGTGGTCACCTAAGCTGGCAATAATGTTCAATTAGCCTAGTTGGCTCTGCTGCATTAGCAGCACGACAATCAGCAGCAGATAGTTCCCAGAGCAATCTCAGAACAGAGACATAGGGGCAGATTTACTTACCCGGTCCGTTCGCGATCCAGCGGCACGTTCTCTGCGCTGGATACGGGTCCGGCCGGGATTCATCAAGGTAGTTCCTCCGCCGTCCGCCAGGTGGCGCTGCTGCGCTGAAAAGCATCTGAAGGCGCTGGAGTTTACCGGGCCGGACCAAGTGAAGGTAAGCGCGTCCCAAGCGACACATTTCTTTTTTTAAATGCGGCGGTTTTTCCGAATCCGTCGGGTTTTCGCTCGGCCACGCCTCCCGATTTCCGTCGCGTGCATGCCGGCGCCGATGCGCCACAATCCGATCGCGTGCGCCAAAATCCCGGGGGCAATTCAGGGGAAATCGGCGCAAATCGGAAAAATTCGGGTAACACGTCGGGAAACCGTGAATCGGGCCCTTAGTAAATGACCCCCATAGAGTCTTAATAGACCAGGTCTGTCTAGACAGTTCTGAGATGCTAACCAATCACAGCCTGCCATACCTCAGGAAAGTTACAATTGTTTCAGACATAAGATAAACAGACTGTTAACCAGCACAGCATGAAATACTTGTACATACTCTATCTCTCTGGAGTAGATGGTAGCATGGAGATCATGTACCATGGATCTCTTTGCCCTGATTGGATTGATACGTATCACTTGGTCGTCTATCTGTTGCGCATGTTGCGGTATTCAGTTTTCTTCCGTTTTTATGTGTTTGTCCTATCAATCACCTGTTGTGTAGCTGCTGAGCTGTGACTCATTGAGCTCATGCACGGACACGGCGTATACTTTAGCTCGCTGCTGTCTGAGGACGCTGCCCCTGCGCTGAGATATTACGGGCAACATCTGGCATCATAGCAGACAGCGCCCGCTGGTATGTGCAGTCAGATCAGCGCATCCGCTGCTCCTCGTGTGTATAAAATATTTACTGCCATTTTACTAATACATGACAGAGCCGGCTCCTCATCCAGGGGAGAGGGAGCGCCGGAGAGCACTTGCTGACTAGTGAGTCTCTGCGGATGTGATCTGAAGGTGCGCTCAGCCCCAAACCATGTCTGCAAGTCTCTACATCACAGAGCCGTGCACCACGGGAAGTCTCGCTGCGCACTCACATCACTTCAGCTTTGTTGTTTCTATTTTCTTATTAGCTTTTTCATGGTATTATACACAACTCTGCTGTATCATACACCAAGAGAAGCGTCAGCTCTGCTACATCTTAAAGGGGGTGTACCAACTCCTAAATCACTCCACAAGTAATACTCGCCTCACGTAGAGCCCTTCATAAGCTAATCGGATATATATTTACTGTTTCTCAAAAATGTGTCAATTTGGAGAAAATTCCATTTGTAATTTTTATGTAAATGAGGTTCTCAGTGCTTTGGGACGGAGCCTTGTCTGACAGAGCACCCGTTTTCTTCTTTCCATAACCTATTTCTATGCAAATGAGGTTCAGTGCTTCGAGAGTGGAGCCATGTCTGGCAGAGCACCCGCTTTCTTCTGTCTATAACCTATTTTTGTGGTAAATGTTCTCAGTGCTTCAGGGGCGGAGCCATGTTTGCCAGAGCACCGGTTTTCTTCTTTCTATAACCTATTTTTGTGGTAAAGGTTCTCAGTGCTTCAGGGGCGGAGCCATGTCTGCCAGAGCACCTGTTTTCTTCTGTCTATAACCAATTTTTGTGGTAAATGTCCTTAGTGCTTCGGGGGTGGAGCCATGTCTGCCAGAGCACCCGTTTTCTTCTTTCTATTAGCTATTTTTGTGGTAAATCTCAATAATTTTATAAAGGAGTAGTCTGTAGCACATCTGTAGTCTTGGCCACGCCCCTATTGCGCCATGAAGTCAGTTAATTTGCATGAAAATTAAAATTTGATGTTCTTTAAAATGACAGGTGGCTGTGATATAAGAGGTATATATGGGCTGCCCTACACAGTGCTGATTTCATGTATTGGGTGACCTGGGAGCTAAAGAATTATTACTATTCAGTGACTTAAGGTGTTGTCATTGCTATCAAATCAGTTATCAAACACTTCAGCGATTTAATAGGGGAGGACGTTTTTCTGAACCCTCATTTACATTGGCAGTCCATGGAGAAGCACTGTGGTAAGTGTTCTGTTTCCCTATAGCTCCCCCGCAGGATGAATGGAGAATTACAACATTGCCTTTGAAATTAATAGGATGTCTGCGAACTAAAGGGCAGGACAAAGGCACCAAAGCGGGAGCGATGCTCTGTTATATTTCTCTACTCTCTGAGTAACAGTTATAGAACAGAAGATCCTCCCCTGATTCAGAGCACAAGGAGTGCTCCAGAGGCGGAGCCTCATCATCCCGATTTTTAGGATCCTCCCAATTCCCTATCATACACATTTGCTTGGCTGATGCTAATACAAATACACTGCCAGGAATCAGGTTATGGTCCCCAGAGAGTACAGGATCCGACTTTGTACTTCACCGTAGACTATGATGTCGCTATGGAAAAGTACAGCAATTATCTCCTACGAGACGCTCTGATTCCTCATGTCACATGTAATGGCTTCCTCTTAATAAGATCCGCATATTCTTCTGTCTAATTTGATGAACTTCTCCCACCCGCCAGGATCTGATATCAACTAATTGTAAACTTATAATTAAAACACCAATTTTTTTCCTTTCATTTCTAAGACGAAGCACGACCCCCCCCATGTGACACCGCGACTAATAGGAAAGGCCCCCTGCAGAGAGACGCTTCTCCGGCAGGAGTTTGCTCTTGATCTGAGATGTGTCTGGATATGACTGACGACTCATTGCTGGTCCATGATAAACAGGTCCATACACTGCAATGTAGCGCCCCCTGTCCCCTGGGAGAGAAAGTATTTTCTATGTATACTGTTACTTTAGTTTTATATATTTGCGGTTTTACAATTAGGAGGTGAAGTGACGATTTATTGTATGATAGGGGGCAACTTAAAGGGGTTGTGTGGAGTTTGAAAAACATGTTTTCTTCCTAAAACAGCGCTAACAACTGGCCAATGCTAGTTTGTGATATTGCAACATAGCTCCATTCAGCTCTACACAGCTGAGCAGCAATCCCGGCACAAACCAGGGTCCGGTGTGATGCTGTAAAAGCAGCCATGTCAATGCCTATTACTTTCTATAAGCTTGATATATTACTATTTACTGAGGCAGGAGGAACGTAGCCTTCTCTAGTCTGACACATGGGGGGTCCTTTAATAAGGGCCCGATTCGCGTTTTCCCGACATGTTACCCGAATATTTCCGATTTGTGCCGATTTCCCCTGTATTGCCCCGGGATTTTGGCGCACGTGATCGGATTGTGGCACATCGGCACTGGCATGCACGCGACGGAAATCGTGGGCCGCGGCGAACGAAAACCCGACGGATTTGGAAAAACCGCTGCATTTAAAAAAAAAAGAAGTGTCGCGGGACTCGGGCTTACCTTCACCAGGAATAGGCCTTTGAACTTCAGTGCATTCCAGCGGACTTCAGCGCAGCAGCGCCACCTGGTGGACGTCGGAGGAACTACCTTAGTGAATCCCGGCCAGACCCGAATCCACTGCAGAAAACGCGCCGCTGGATCGCGAATGGACCGGGTAAGTAAATCTGCCCCATTGGGGCACATTTATTATTTGCATCACCAGGTCCGTCATTTTGACGCACAAATTGTGCAGTAAGAGTAAGTGCCTCTTGTAAAAGACAAATATTGTAAAAAGTTGGTGTCCTTTATCCTAGAGCTTTCCTAGAGGAAAGAGGAAATTAAAAAAAAATTGTTAAAAAAGTTTAAGAAAATAAGCTTTTTCAGGTAAAGCTGTGTTCTACAAGACTAGAGGAGGTTCTTTACTGATTTCCAGGACAACTGGAGCCACATCGGTTAGGACCAAATAGATTC
Source organism: Engystomops pustulosus (assembly GCF_040894005.1). NCBI lineage: Eukaryota > Metazoa > Chordata > Amphibia > Anura > Leptodactylidae > Engystomops > Engystomops pustulosus. Next base: position 23,014,748 of record NC_092418.1, read on the forward strand.
TGTCCTAAACCAAATTTTGTGTAAATTCAGCAAAGCTTTAAATGAATCAAATCTTTAATGATTCGCTTATCACTTTTTGCGTAAATAAAAGTGTAAACCTTGGATTCACATCAATTTTACCTCCATTGGTGCAAAAATCTGGTGGAGCCAATGGCCTCCTCCAGTTTTATGCCATAAGTCTCCAGTATGTGGATACATGCTCAGGCTTTTAAAGTTATCTACAGTATTTATGACAAGGCATGTGACTCCTCTGACTCTGGACCGCTCATGGTCTACACCAGTGATGGCGAACCTTTTAGAGACCAAGTGCCCAGACTTCAACCAAAATCCACTTATTTACTGAGAAGTGCCAACATGGCATTTTAAGCAGTAACTTATTGTCCTTGCTCTGTCACAGCTTTCAATCGTATCAGCCTCCAGAGGCCACCAATACAGTTGAAAGAAGGGGGGCAAATTCAGACATCATTGTGGCTTCTCTTTAGGGTTTCTGAACAGGAAGAATGGAGCAGATAGATAGATAGATATGAGGGATAGAAGCTCGATAAATGGATAGATAATAGATATGTAGATAGAAGATATCTGCATGATGACTTCCAAAGATAATGCACTTCTGTGAACACCTTCTCACTTTTTCCACTGTTGAATATGAAGTGTTTCTTTAAAAAATGCTGAAAGCAGCATCTCTTAAGGTACCTGGGACTGCAGGAAGATTTGGTGGATTTGGTCCGGTTTGGTGAACTCTGTCTTGGAGCGATTGCCTGAGTGCCCACAGAAAGGGCTTAGAGTGCCACCTCTGCCACCCGTGCCATAGGTTCGCCACCACTGGTCTAGACAAATACCCCCTTTGGCTCCCAGGCTTCTATAACAGATGGGCCTAGGCATGATCTCCTTTGGTGTCTCCTGCACGTTCATATTCCCAGAATATCCCTTTTAAGGGATTAGATCAACTCTTGTATCACTTATAAACATAACATCTGTTCTTGTAGGTAATGTATCCTTCATCATAGAGATGAACAGACCCAATGTTTGCATTCAGGTTTGGCACACGTGACTCAGACATTGGGGCTCATTTACTAAAAGTCTGTGAATCGCATTGTCGCTGGGTTTCCCGACGATTTCCGTTTTGTACGCAACAGGGGATTTTGGCGCAGACAATCGGATTTTGGAGCATCGGCGCCAGCTTGCACTCGACACAAATCTGGGCTGTCGTACCACCTGACGGATTCAGACTATATGCGGGATTTAAGATTTCTAATTGTGTCGAAAGCACTGGGAAGAAGAAGCTGAACTCCGGCTGACCTCAGTGGGGAAGCGACAGATGCAGGAACTCGGCCGCACTAGCTCCGTGAATTGCGCCGGACTTCATCTTCATCAAACCGCCCCGAATCGGGGATCGCGACAGGACCGGGTAAGTTAATTTTCCCCATTGTGCAGGATTGACCCTCAATGACCTGGTCGCACAAGCCAGGGGGGTCCCACTGTCCAATTAAAGCTATGACTAGTAGCTATGGGCATCAATTTACCCATTTGGCCATCAATCTGGCAATAAAATCGCGTGGGCCAAACCCCAAGCCTGATCTCTAAGAAGCATGACTTTATTTGGAAAATTGGTCTTTGAATACAGAGACTTCCTCATATTTGCTTTTAAGAATTTCGGCACACCAGGGGCGTGGATATGAGATCCGGTACACCCCCTCTTGCCAAGTTATTGAGGCAGATTAGGGCACTTCAATCAAAGTTGAATGGAGTTTCTGAATAAGGAATTCTACTTATGGAGGGTTCAGAGGACTTTGTGAGCCCACCCAAATGAAGATTCCCTAAGGTCATGTTTATGATGTAGGAAACCCTACTAGGCCGTAGATTTAGTGTATACGTGACACATTCCCTTTAACACCCAGTTGTTAGTTCTTCATCAGTCCAGTATCAGCGATTCTAGTACAGTAGTAATTGCGGGATCATGTACATGTCTACAATTACGGCCGAATTCCGGTGGGAAGCCGTTAATAGGTAATCTTCATTTCTGCAGCAATTTGTGATAACACCTTCCCGGCTAATATTTTGACCTCTGATGTATCCACGCATTGATCGGTCACTCTCCTTAGACAGACGCTGTGAGACAAGTCCTGTATATTTTATGAAGAGAAATCATTTGTAAGTGCGCCGCTGAATAGAGAAGCCAAATTTGCCCGAATCTCCATTGATCAGTCGACCTTTACACACAATTGTGGATTTAAATGGAACATCAGGTTGAATTACGGAGAATGCTCGGGAGTTACAATAAAGTGGAATCCGAGCCATCTTTACTGAGCGGCAGAAGTGCATGATTACCCATTATTGCTCAGATCCTGCTCGAAAACCGTAATTTCAGGCTCTTTGTGAATGCATTTCAATTCTGTATTGTCTCATACAATACATCCTTATGTGTTAGTGCTACCTGGGATGATATAGGCAGAGCCCGGGTACCAGGGTGGCATTTTACAACGATACAAAAATGTTTACACATTCATTATCCTTCCATTGTTTAAAAAATTCTTGTTGCATAATAACTTTACTGCATAGAGTACAATGTTTATACAGGTAATACAATTCAGACCTGACAAAAAGCTGACTTTTCTGCTGTACTGTGTAGAATGACGCAGGACTTGCAGAGCAATCTCATTAATATGTCATCTCAATAATAGTGAAATGTTAATATAGGTAATGCAATTCCGACCTGACAAAAAGCTGACTTTTCTGCTGTACTGTGTAGAATGAGGCAGCACTTGCAGAGCCATCTCATTAATATGTCATCTCAACAATAGTGAAATGTTAATATAATAATAATGCTTTATTATCCCAAACGGGAACTTAAAGTGTCATCTCCACAGTACATCAAATATAGGTAATGCAATCTCATTAATATGTCATCTCAATAATAGTGAAATGTTAATATAGGTAATGCAATTCCGACCTGACAAAAAGCTGACTTTTCTGCTCTACTGTGTAGAATGAGGCAGCACTTGCAGAGCCATCTCATTCATCAGTCATCTCAATAATAGTGAAATGACTGTGGTGACCTGACTCGTCTATGGAAATGAGATGACTCTGCTAACCCCTCTGTATAATGATATAGAAAAAACTTTTTTGATCCCCATCAATAATCCACTAATAATAATGAGATGACTCTGGTGACTAAGCCCATCTATGAAAATGATATGATTCTGCTAGCTTCACTGTTTAATGATGTAGAGCTGACTCTGCAGACACCAGCCTCTAATGGTGACTTTCCAATAATAATGAGATGACTCTGAAGGACAAGTCCTCATATAACAATGAGATTTTATAATCGGGTTAGTCCTCAGAGCCATTTTATTGTTGTGAGAGAGCCGAGTCAGCAGAGTCATTTCATTCTCATAGTGGTCAACACAGTCATCTCTTGATTTTTAGAGAGTAGGATCCGCAGGATAAATGTATTACTGTTAGAGGGTAAGGTCAACAAAGTAACTCAGTAATTAGAGGTCCGGGTTAAAGATTTGTCTTAGTAAAAGGGGGCAGAGTCAGCAGAGTCATTTCTTTATTATAAGACAACATGTCAGTAGATCATCTAGTAAGCATTACATCTGTGGCTGGGTCAGCAGAGTCATCTCTTTATGATAAGCGGGCTCGGGTCATCTCATAATTACTAGATGTCAGGGTCTCAATGTCATTACAGGGGGTCAACAGATCATTTGACTTGGGGGTCAATCTTAATGTCAGATCTTTATCATCATAAGTCATCATGAGTCAGTAGAGTCATTTGATTATTCTTAAAGGCCGAGGTCTTGAGAACCATCTCAATATTTTGGGTCAGCAGAGTCATTTTATCAGCATCATTATTATTGTTGAAATGACAGTATTGAGTACAACTTCAGTACTTTCTTTCATCTGGAAAACTGTATTGGGCCATCAGGGCCGGCACCAGCACCCAGGATAGCTGGGCAAGTGCTGGGGTCCCTAGCTGTTTGGGGGACCCATTCATTCTGCTTCTCACCTTAGCGGTGGGCAGAAATCCCTTGCGGATGTGACGGCGAAATGTACGGGGTGCCGTGGTGGTCTTTGAGGTCCCTTGTGCCTACAAACAATATGCCACGTCTTTGTGGGTAATTTAGTCGGACTATGTATGACTTGTTACTATGGGTTGCCTTATATCTGGATGTTTGTATCTTTCATGTGGGACTGACCACCCCCACATTATGTACATTTGTGGTTTTAGATGTAGGTTTTTATGATTATATATATTTTTTGGATTTGATGTTTTGGATTGGTTTTTTATATACTGTTATCCCATATACTGTAGTGGGAACATTTGGTTTCGTATGGTATAGGGATTAATACTATATGGTTATAGGGCATGTGTATAGGTATTAATGGCAGATAGCAGGGCCTGTATATGTCACCATGTGTGTTTACTACAAAGGGGCTCACTGAGGCTCCGTCGCCCAGGGGCCTGCGGTCACCTGGAGCAGGTCCTTGAGCAGGTCCTGTTCACAGCCTGACGGATCCCAACAGATCCTATTGATTTATAATGGTCAGTTCCACTTCTAACATTTCACTCTCATTCTTTGCAGCTGCCATAAGGTAAGTCGTTCACAATGACCTACCCTTAAAGACTATACAGCGATGACTGCCTCCGAAATGGTGACCCAAAGGCGAAGTAAAAATTTCTCTTCTACAAATTTCTTTTTTAATGTATTTGGTAATAAGCGGGTTAAACTTTCAGGCATGGGGATGGTCAGTGAAAGCTGGAATAACAGATTAACAATTTGATGGCTCCTTGGTATGTTTTAGTGGGGCTATAAACTGAGTTCATTGAGAACTGTAAAAGGTAACAGCCTAGAACAAAGCCGGTGTGATCCCAGGAGCCAAATCGGAGGAGTAACAGCTCCCGGAACGGTTACAAAAACTGCTGGAAGAGCTCACATATACAGGTGTGTGGGCGAACCAGGCGGTTTATGGGTCTAGTCTATAGTCCTACACATTCTGTATATCCGGAGCTAAAGCAATGGAATCCTGCTTCTCATCTATGGTATAATTATCACTTTAATTAATATTATTGCTTCATATCGGAAGCCGACAAGCTGCCACCATCTGGTTGTCGTAGAGAGTCCACCGTTCTAGAGGTATTTATGGATCATTAGTTTAACAACCTGGATATTTCAATGGTTCATTAGGAGGGAGCGCCGCACCTGGTGCACTACATATGGACACTTTATTCACTCTGCACCTACATAGGGTCAGGCTGACCCACCAGAATATCATAAAATCCTTGGAGGACCAGGTTTCTGCTTCAGTAATGGACCACCAATGGTCAATGCAGGCCAAACCCATTTGGAGGTGACTTTGAGGACAATGTATTGCTACTAAGGTTTGGGCTACTGTGTAGATAATTGGCTCCTAACATGAGGTTTAAGAACTTAAAGGGAATCTGGCAGCAGTTTTGCGCATACAACGCTGCAGATAGTGTTATATATTGGCCCTTGACAATTTTTTTAGGTGTTTTAGCACAGGAAAATAGGAGATGAACAACTGTTAGAGGTTGTTCAAAGTAAAAATAGTGATTATTTAATTGGGCTGAGGGATCCACTAAAGCACTTTCTAAAATCTGTAGACAGTGGATCTTTAAAGTGGATCTACCACCAGGATGAAGGCATGGCCACGGACATACTGGTGTGTGCCCCCTCTGGCCGGATCTGCTCTTCTTTTAGCTTCTTATGTCATGTTTTTTTTTTTTTTTTTAAAGGCTTTTAAAATTATGCAAATGAGGGGCCAGGGTTCCATAGGTATTAATGGAGCCCCTCTGTCTCATTTGCATAATTTTTTAAACCTTTTTTTTCTTAAAAACAAGGACATAGAAAGGTTAAAGAAGACCAGATCCTGGGAGAGGGGGTCCTTGGTTTACAATCCTTCATCTTCGTGGTAGATGCCCTTTAAAGGGTAAACACATCTAAGTAGAGAGACGTGGAAGGGATATATTGGTGAGGCAGTATTCAGAATTAACAATCATAAATTTATTCAACTTAATAAGACAATTTAGTACTTATAGATGCCAGGACCAGTAGGCTGATTCCTGCATATGATTTGGGGCTATAATAATTTGGATACATTTTTTATGGAAATTCGAAATCAAATACAAACAATGACAACAATCCAAATTATATTAGTGCCTGATTCAGATATTTTGGGGATTTTAAAGAAATTGAAGTTGTCAAGGCGCTGTAGATATACTGTAGCTAGGAATTGGATGTCATCTCAGATGATGGCTGTTGTAGAGTGGAGACAACATCTAAGAAAAGTCAAACTAAGGGCCAGACAAGGACAAAGTCGCAGAAGGAGAAGAGAAGTCTAAACAATAGCCGAGATCAAATACAGCAAAAAGCAGCAAAGTGAGTAACGCTAACAGGGTATAAAGCAGGTCAAGCAAAACTAAAACCAGCACTGGACTGAATGAGAACAAACACTTATAGGAGATATTGTTATATCTGTATCATGAGACGTTGGACTTCTTAACTAGATTAGGTCTGTCAGCGCTTCAACAGTATAAGTGGAGACGTCTTTTTCGTGACCAGGTGATCTCAGCATGTACCCTTTGGTTATCATTTGATTTTCAGCCCCTTTAGGGTCCACTCAAACTAGCGTCTTTAGATATTGTTGTATCTGTATCATGAGGCATTGGACTATACTAGATTACGAGTACAGGTCAGTCAATCCTTCATTAGTATAAGTGGAGATTTCTTCTTCATGACCAGATGATCTCAGCATGTACCCTTTGGTTATCATTTGATTTTCAGCCCGTTTAGGGTCCACTCAAACTAACGTATTTAGATATTGTTGTATCTGTATCATGAGGCATTGGACTATACTAGATTACGAGTACAGGTCAGTCAATCCTTCATTAGTATAAGTGGAGATGTCTTCTTCATGACCAGATGACCTCAGCATGTACCCTTTGGTTATCATTTGATGTTCAGTCTGTTGAGGTTCCACTCAAACTAACGTCTTTAGATATTGTTGTATTTGTATCATGAGACATTGGACTCAACTAGATTACGAGTAGAGGTCATTCAACCCTTCATTAGTATAAGTGGAGATGTCTTCTTCATGACCAGATGATCTCAGCATGTGCCCTTTGGTTATCATTTGATGTTCAGTCTGTTGAGGTTCCACTCAAACTAACGTGTTTAGATATTGTTGTATCTGTATCATGAGACATTGGACTTAACTAGATTACGAGTACAGGTCAGTCAATCCTTCATTAGTATAAGTGGAGATGTCTTCTTCACGACCAGGTGATCTCAGCATATACCCTTTGGTTATCATTTGATCTTCAGCTCGTTGAGGGTCCACTCAAACTTACATCTTTAGACATTGTTGTATCTGTATCATGAGACATTGGACTTAACTAGATTACGAGTACAGGTCAGTCAATCCTTCATTAGTATAAGTGGAGATGTCTTCTTCACGACCAGGTGATCTCAGCATATACCCTTTGGTTATCATTTGATCTTCAGCTCGTTGAGGGTCCACTCAAACTTACATCTTTAGACATTGTTGTATCTGTATCATGAGACATTGGACTTAACTAGATTACGAGTACAGGTCAGTCAATCCTTCATTAGTACAAGTGGAGATGTCTTCTTCACGACCAGGTGATCTCAGCATGTACCCTTTGGTTATCATTTGATCTTCAGCTCGTTGACGGTCCACTCAAACTTACATCTTTAGACATTGTTGTATCTGTATCGAGAGACATTGGACTTAACTAGATTATGAGTAATCCTTCATTAGTATAAGCGAAGATGTCTTCTTCATGACCAGGTGATCTCAGCATATACCCTTTGGTTATCATTTGATGTTCAGCCTGTTGAGGGTCCACTCAAACTAACGTCTTTAGACATTGTTGTATCCGTATCACGAGACATTGGACTTAACTAGATTACGAGTACAGGTCAGTCAATCCTTCATTAGTATAAGTGGAGATGTCTTCTTCACGACCAGGTGATCTCGGCACGTTCCTAATTCTTTAATATACAAGCCCTTTAACTTCTGATATATTTCTGTCCTTTTAATAGCCGAGGCTTGAGCTCAGCGCTGAAACAGCTCCCTACATAATTAGTTCTTTCAGCGATTTAACCCAGAAAAAAATTACTAGGTTTTTCGTAGAAAGGTATTAAGTACCCCATGATTTCGGCTAAGAAGAAAATAGTTCTTCCTTTTATCCTTATTCCCTCACTTCTACAAAAATATAGGTTTCTCACCTGACGTGAAAGCTTGCATTTGACATAAACAGAGATAATGGCTTAATGGATTCTAAGTGGTTTCAGGTACGGAAAGTAATTCGTAAGTAGTGTTTGAGGTGCCCACCACATGTAACTTTAACATCCTAATGTTATGTTTTACAAGGCATCGGGCAAATTAGCCGAGAGAAGTTTGGAGTTACTTTTTTGTTCCTGTGGTGAAGGGGGAAACACTTCTGCTCCATCTGCACAATTGAAAATATCTAATGAGAAATTATTTGTTGCATTATTCCGGCAAGACACAAATGACACATTTCATTAGGTGATCATTATGTCTATTGAAGCTTAGTGACAAGACTTCAGGATGTAAGGAGCAGATGTCAGCTTAAGTGGATGTGAAAAGCGTCTTAATACGGGGGAGAGCGGGTCTTTAGAGCTTGGAAAATGCATCTAGTAAATGGAAGAGCACTTGTGGAGAGGACAACTATACTCCTTCTCGGGATTCTTCGCAATCAAACTGTTATGACTTAATAATAGGGATAACAATAATCATTGCTGGTGGATGGAGAATGCTCTTGTCAGATCTATTGAGGTTGATGTGGACTAAATGTGGGCTGATGGAAGAAGTACTGTATGGTCACGTGGTTTCCGTAAATGCTTCTCTATAAAAGTTGGCCAAAATTATTGGCATGACACATCTGTGAAGGCTTCCTTATGATGGATAATGTATGCTTGTAGAAGAATGTATGAATATGTCATATCTGTGAAGGCTTCCTTATGGTGGATAATGTATGCTTGTAGAAGAATGTATGAATATGTCATATCTGTGAAGGCTTCCTTATGGTGGATAATGTAGACTTGTAGAAGAAGTATGAATATGTCATATATGTTGAGGCTTCCTTATGATGGATAACGTAGGCTGGTAGACAAAATATGAATATGTCATATCTGTGAAGGCTTTCTTATGGTGGTTATCGTAGACTTGTAGAAGAAGTATGAATATGTCATAGATGTTGAGGCTTCCTTATGTTGGTTAACGTAGGCTGGTAGACAAAATATGAATAAGTCATATCTGTGGAGGCTTCCTTATGGTGGTTAATTTAGGCTTGTAGAAGAAGTATGAATACACTATATATGTTGAGGCTTCCTTATGTTGGTAAGCGTAGGCTGGTAGACAAAATATGAATGAGTCATATCTGTGGAGGCTTCCTTATGGTGGTTAGTGAAGGCTTGTAGAAGAAGTATGAATATGTCATATATGTTGAGATTTCCTTACGTTGGTTAACATAGGCTGCTAGACAAAGTGGGGCACATTTACTTACCCGGTCCAGTCGCGATCCAGCGGCGCGTTCTCCGACGCTGATTCGGGTTCTGCCGGGATTCACTAAGGTCGTGCGCCTGATGTCCACTGTGTGTCGCTGCTGCGCTGAAGTTCACCGGAGTTCACGTCCTTTGTCTCGGTGTATGTGAGTGCTATTTTTGCGACACAAATTTTTTTTTAATTCCGCGTTTTTTCCGAATCCGACTGCCACGCCCCCGATGCGGCGTGAAAGCCGGCGCCGATGCGCCACAATCCGGTCACGTGTGCCAAAATCCTGGGCAATTCGGTGCAAATCGGAAACATTCGGGAACCCCGGCGGAAAAACACGTTTCGGACCCTTAGTAAATGTGCCCCAATAGTCATATCTGTTGAGGCTTCCTTATGGTGGTTAGTGTAGGTTTGTTGAAGAAGTCTGAATAGCTCATATATGTTGAGGCTTCCTTATGTTGGTTAAAGTATGCTGGTAGACAAAATATGAATAAGTCATATCTGTGGAGCTTTCTTTATATTGGCCAAGATTCGGGTTAACCTTGACTGCTTTGTGTGGTGAACAGCTGAAGAAGGCACAATAAAAGTTGTCTAGCACCTTCTTCATCCTATTCATAGCCACTCAGTCAATTACATGTCTATAGGAGGGAGGGGGGATATCTGTGAGACAAAAGAGTTTCTTGTTTGTACTTTGTACCTTGATATGTCCTTCGACACGATAAACTATGATTATCCCAAATATATTATTTAGATGATGACTGATCTTGATATATGACTCCAGAGGAAAATGCAAGTGATGTACGAAAAAGGCTGTTTCACCGGTTGGTGACACGACTTGTGTCATCGAGCTTCCTTGTGAATCACGGATCGTAAAGAGCTGGTGTATCAACTCCCCTAATTTACACCCTATATTTGGCAATTGGACCAAGGCGTGGTACCCGGAGCTGATCATCTGGCCACTAGATGGGTCAAAAATGCAACCAATCAGATTTCAGATCAAATTTTAGAGGCCATTTTGAATAACAGAAAATAAATAATATGATTGCTTCACCACAGGAACTCCTCATCATGCTCTTTAGTCTAGTTTTCAGCGGTATACCCCATTGTCTTCCCAATGGACAGCTCCTTTAAACGGTAAACCTCAAACTATTCATTTAATTTGTACATTTTTGGCCAGTGTGACTTCTTAACTTATCCAATTTTTCAATTTCCAACTTCTGATTGGAAATCTGTCTACATTGTAACAATGCTTTTAAATGCTGAGGAGCAATAGGCAAGTGAGAACGCATTACATTCCGAGGTACAAAGGTCCTTATTGATGGACAAACATGACCATTTTTCATAGGCGAAGGTTGTTAATGAAGTCGCTTGATCTGGAAGGTCCCTTCGATGTCCATGCAGGAGATTTGTGAGGTCTGCGCAGCTTGTGTAGCTCATTAAGTTTTCAACAGGAACATTGAGACGGCACAAACCGTGCACTATATAATAATGTCATGGAAAGGAACAGCACCTCGGACAACATCCATAACATCACGAGGCGAAACGAGGCTGATCGTTATTGTCTGACAATCCACACATCTAATGTATGCTCCAAATTATCTCCAAGGGCTGCAACCGAGACGAAATCTCGGATCTTCCGGAGGAAGTTACTCATCGCTCATGAGGTGCTTTAATTTCCATCTTAATATTTGCTTTGGTTTTACTTCAGTTTATTTAGTATACAAAGGCATTAGTCATAGACTTGGAGGAGAGATTTCAGTGGAGGCTTCCTGGGAGCTTTGGATCCATGATACTGACATCATTTCTAATGTCTAAACAAACCAAACAAGAACTGACTCAGCTGGATGATTATTTTTTTTAACAAAATGTACAGTGAGATCCACGGGTACATCGTCACATATCACATCAGTCATGAGCAAGCAGCCAGGGCAATTTCATGACTAGTAGTGGATGACGATGCAAGGATGCACACTTTAGAGTTTTTGATTGTACTGCCCCCGTTAGATAAAGCATTAGCACAAACTGGAGATATAATTCGCTGCTGACTGTTAGATGAAGTAATAATGTATGGCTGGTGAGTTGGCATTTAACTCTGCAAGTACATACCTGATCCCCTGTGGCCCTCATGTGAATTGTTACCTGATCTCTTGCAACTCTCGTGTTCATGGGAACTGAATCTTTGCAGCTCTATGGTTGACAGTTCCCTGGTCCCCCTCACTCTGATATTGATGGTTCCCTCATCCCCCAACACTCCCATGTTGATGGTTTCCATTATCTCTCCTCAATTCCTTGTTACTTGCCCCTGGTCAACCTCCACTCTCATATAAATGGATCCTAGATCCCCTTACACTCCCATGGAGATGGTTATCTGCTTCCCAATTTTATCATCTTGCTGGTTCCCTGGTCCCCTTACACTCTCATTTTGATGAGTCCCTGGTCTTCTACCATTACTATGTTTATGGCTCCTCAATCCCTCACGACAGGATCATGTTGATGGTCCTGTCCTCCCTTACCACTCTTATGTTATTGCTTTCCTTGTTCCCTTCCATTTCCATGTTCATGTTCTTCCCCAAAACCTGGTGGAGGGACTTGCTTGTTGATATAGTCTCAGTCTCCCACCTCTCCGATACTACTGGTTTCATAGTGCTCTTCCACTTTCATGATCATGGGTCACTTGACCTCGACCACTTCTATGTTGATGGATCCCTCTTCCCCCTACACTTACATGTTGACGCTTTCCTGCTACTCATCATTCTCTCGACAGTGATGTTCTAGTGTTGTGGTTCTGTAGCCCTGAGATGTAATTTAGACATGTGACAACGACGTAGTAGAGTGGTGGTTCTTTGACCTCAGTTTATTGTCAGAGATTGGCTGCCATGGTAATGCATGAAGGTTGCAGCGATGTAATAAAAGACCAATGTAACTGGTAATTATGCAAGAGAAAAACTTTGTTGCTCATAACAACCAATCACAGGTTTCATTTCTAGTCTGGCACTGAAAATGGTGGACAATGGAGACTGTTTTCAAAACCTCATTTTTTTTCTATATCTATTTATGTGAATATTGCAACTTCAACAGTCAGGGCAAGGTCCAGGATGGGGGTCGGGAAATCTAGGACAATTACAATGAAGACTCCAAGTTCATATGGCAGAAGAAGTTGGTATAAATCATGGATTTGTCATTAGATTTAGTGGATTTGATTATCCTCGAACCCTCACAGGCAGCGGTGAGCTAAGTGGTCCCCCCCAGGCAGGTCTAGATGGAGGCACCTTCATATCTGAGGTTACAGTACAGGCCGTGTATCAATAAATCATGTCACCATATGTACAGACCCCTGTAGGCAGGCGCACCGGTATACAGCAGCGTATAGATATACTGCAAGAAGACCTGTGATGGTTCAGTTGCTTGTTCTTGTGCAATGAAAATTGAAGAGGTTTTTCAATGTATACCGACTACGGGCGCGACTTTTAACACCAGCGTCATATAACTTTTTGATTAACCATTAGACAATTGTAATTTATAAATAAATACTCAGTGGGGCAGATTTACTTACCCGGTCCTGTCGCGATCCAGCGGTGCGTTTTCCGATGAGGATTCGGGTCTTCCTGCGCCCGCTGAGGTCACTAAGGTCCTGCGCTGAGGTCCGCCGGAGTTCACCATCCTATTCCTGGTGCATGTAAGCGCGTGTCAAGCGACACATTTTTAAAAAAAAATACTGTGGTTTTTCCGAATCCGTCGGGTTTTCTGACGGCCACGCCCCCGATTCTGGTCGCATGCATGCCGGCGCCGGTGCACCACAATCCCACGGCAATTCTGTGCAAACCGGTAATTTTCGGGAAGCCCGACGAAAAAGAGCGATTCGGACCCATAGTAAATGTGCCCCAGTGAGTCTTAAAGTGACCCTTAATTGAAGGCGTATGTGCTAAACAGACAGTCAATGGGGCATATTTACTAAGGGTCCGCGGACCGCGCTTTCGTTGGATATTCCGATGTATTTGAGTTTCGCACGGCTGGGACAGCTATTTAGAAGGGGATTTTGGCTCAGTGGCGCTGGCTTTCATGCGACAGAAAAAAGGGGGCGACCGTAGGATGATCCAACTGATTCGGACTGAGCGCAGGATTTAACTTTTAAATTGTGTTGCAAGACAATGCACTTACATGCACCAGGAAGAAGATGGTGAACTCCAGCAGACCTGAGCAGGGAAGCGACACATGCATGATCTTTGTGGATCGCGCCAGAGTGCACAATTGTCGGACACTCCGTATTTTGGCAACTCCGTCGGCCGGGTAAGTAAATGTGCCCCAATATGTCTGACTATGGACTCATGATAAGAGGAACCTAATCATATGGTAAATCCAAACTCCTCATGGATGGGGTTGACTTACACAGGGCTCCACCTTCCATACTCACTGGTTTCTTATTAATCATGGCTTTTCTTTTATGGAAAAGTAGTGTTCTGATCCTTTTGTTGTTCTAGGGGTTGACTTTTCAATAAATCTCTTGCATTAGACACATCTCTGCATGTATATGTACCCGTGTATTTACCTCCTTTGATAGTTTCACCCTTTCCCTGTTCTCACCATGCTGCCCTCTGCATATATATACAGCAGCTTCTTTTTTGACACTGCTCCAGCCCATCCTAATAGTGTCACCCACTGTGTCTTTCTTTTGACTGTCCATCCTCACTGTCAGACACAGGAAGAGGGGAGGGGAAGGAGCAGAATGAGTTATAATCTCCTGCCGCAACTCCTCCTATTCATCAGTGCTCAGAGATGTAAACAAAGAAGCATGGAGCGTCTGCACACAGTACAAAAGTAAGTAACAGGAGTTATGAATCACTTGATGAACATTCAGGGAGTATTATTAAGGCAGTAAAGACAAACGCGCAATTTATGTAAGCCTAACACCACAGATCTACCTGTTGAGGTCCATCCGGTGGCAGGTTCCTCTAATGTAGAGTAGTATAACGCTTTTTAGGGATAATTCTTTTGTGGCCCAGAACTTTAATAAATTTAAATTTGCTAATATGTAAATTTTCTAAAGAGGATACTGGGGCGTGGAGTAGCCGGAGCTGAGGCCACACAACGCAGCTACTCCATGCCCCAGTAGCCTCTTGTGTTCCACCTAGCAATGGATCTACAGCATTCGCACTTGTTTGCGAAGCCAGGTTCCATGCATGCCAGTAGCTCCGGCTACACCACGCCCCAGTAGCCTCTTATTTGCATATATGGGGAATTATAATGTATAAAAGTTCTGGGCCACGAAAGAATTAGCCCCAAAAAGGGCTATACTACTCTACATCAGAGCAACTTTCCACCGGATCTACCTTAACAGATAGATCTGTGGGGGGAGGTTTCCTTTAAGGGGCTGTAGAGGTTGAAGAAAAACTTTGGGGGCCCAAAGCCCACATCCACCCTGTCTTTGCAACTCACACAAGCACCAGAGAAGTGGTCGAAGGAGTTTCATGCACATATGACAACTGTGGACATTGACTGACTGAACATGGCCATAATTTCAGCCACGGGGACTAGTGCTGAAATGTATGAATGTCCTTTTTTACATAGGATCTATCCACATTTTCTAAAAATGGTTAAAATATTATTGAATTCCTTACAAAGTAAGCATTGGTAATTAGTATACAGTTAAGCTCACTAGCTCCCTCTAGTGGCAGGTATAGGCAGATAGAATTTTTAATTTCGAGCTTTCTATCAGAAATGTGTGCTTTATATTTTCAGTTATTCAGTGCAGAATATTAGATTTTTTAAAAATATACACAACCAAAATGAAATTAAAATTCACAATTACTTTAAATTGTAAGATTTTTTTTGTAAATAGCCACTTAAGGGTTATTCTTATCTGCAGGGACTTTATAGATGAATATAAGGACCATGGTAATGCTCTTGGCAATCTGCAAAATACTTTATCCGTTTGCTCTCACGCCCATCTGCTGGAATGGCATGGTGCCCAGCTTCAAGGTGCCATTCCCATAGAACTGAAAATTTTTCTAACTAATCCAAGCTTTTTTTAAAACTTTTTCCAGACCTGTATGCAAATGAAAGCTCGGCTAACTAAAAAAGAGCACAGAGGGAATGAGGAGGACATAAATTTTAGTCTAGATCACATATCTTCTAAATTGCTCTATAAAAGACCCATACATCGTGTTTTCAAAGTGTCACTCGTGCAGAGATTTGTCCTCTGGCCTTTTTTTTTACAAAGTTTCAGGTATTTAGAAAGTCTTGTGTACATTTTTTTTGCTGCATTTATGTGTTATAAACTAACAATTTAAAGGAATTTTTCCAAAGCCCTTAAAAACCACAGATGGCCTTGGCAAAGGCAACCCCTCTAAAAAAAACTAAGTAATTATAATTCTTTATTTATACAGCGCATACAGATTACGCAGCACTGTACAAGGCATGACAAATTGGTCCCTGTCCCCATGGGGCTCACAATCTAAACAACCTACCAGTATGTTTTTGGAGTATGGGAGGAAACTGGAGGACCCGGAGGAAACCCATGCAAACACGGAGAGAACATACAAACTCTTTGCAGATGTTGACCTGGGTGGGACTAGAACCCAGGACCCCAGCGCTGCAAGGCAGAAGTGCTACTCACTCAGCCACCGTGCTGCCCTAAGTATACTTGCCGCAATCCAGATCCCAGTTCCAATATTTAGCAGCCTCTGCCGACATAGTGGAAGTGACAACCCAGGGCAAGGATTTGCTGAAGCACTACCATGACATTTGACATGGTCTTACTTTTTTGTGGAAAGTTCAACATTTTACATGGCACTTTTCTTTACATTCGAAAAGTTTTTATCTAGTTTTTTTAAGTACAAACAGAAGCCCAATAGGCATAACACAGAATCATAAGTACGGTTCGGATCACAGTTTTTTGGGGGTGCATGTAATTTATTGTATTAATTTTATTAATAAAAAACACTATACCACATTACAGTATAAGATGACTTTTTTTTTGCATTTCTGCAAAGTTCGGCAACATTTATATATTTTTTCTTTTACTACTTTTACACAGTAGAAAAAAAAACTTTATTAGTAACGTAACTTTAACATAACTTTATTTTTCCATTGATGAAGCTGCATTAGATCTTGTTTTTTGTAGGATACGTTTTGATTGGTACCATATTTGTATATATATGAATATTTTATCACTTTCTGTTCAGTTTTTGTTTTAGGAGGGTGCAAGATACAGATAAATCAGCAATAATAGTAATTTTTTTGTTTACAAAGCTGAAAAAATTTCACATGAATATTAAAGTACTAAAGTACTCTTTAATAAAATATTTAAAATGTAGAATATTTTTATCTTTGTCTTTACGTGGTAGTTGACCATGTTTCAGTTACTAATAACTGCATTAGCCCTCTGAGCCTAGTATAAGTCGCAGATGGCGTACTTTGGGGCGTTACTTAAAGGGGTTTATGGTTATATTTTATTAGACCATTTTTCACGTTATTAATTTTTAATAATTTTATGGGTATTAACACGACTTGTATGGTCAATGTATGTCCCCGGATGCTCGTCTGTGTGTCCTGTGACATAGGAAGGGTTCATCTGCTCTACATTATGGTGGTTTATTTCAATACATTTATTTCTCGTTAATGAATACATCGGGGATAATGGCGTGTCCTCGCAGCACTTGTGTGAATGGCCCATCTGCCGCATTTAGAAGTCTCTGATAGTCGTGGCTTTCATTAGTATGTGAGCAGACATTTCCCTGAGAATACACCACTCCAGCAAAGAGCTTCAAGCGCAATCACACTATTGGGTACTTCAAGGAATTGTACACTTTTAATCATTTCCTCCTGTATAAACATTCTGCTCTCCCTTGAATTGGTCTTCATGTATATTCATGTTCTCCTATGGAAGATTACAATAATGCAGAAGTCTATGGGGTATGGAAATATTTCTCATCTCGGCTACAGCTCTGTTCCAGTTTCTTTCGATACTTCATCTGGCCTTATTGCGCTTTACAATGTTTTCTGGAATGAGATCAGTTTGTTTCATACTTTTGCCTTCCACAACTCATACCCCAAATATTCTTCAATGTTCCAGCTTCCGACTTTGCTAAACTCTAGAGATATGTGGAGCACTGGAAGCAGAGGAGATAGCCCAAGATTAGGGATGAGCGGACTCATTCAGGTTCGTTGAGCTTGGCTGAACCTTGAATAGAAGTTCACTTTGGGTCGTTGAACCTGAACACACATCTAACACCTGCAATCGGTGCTGACACCGGTGTTCGTCCAGTTTGGCTGATCCTTGAACAGAAGTTTAGTTTGGGTACTCCAACCCGGACACATGCCTAACACCGTAGTAACCTAACCGTGTTCGGGTTATTGCCTTCCACAACTCATACTCCCAATATTTTTGTTGTTCCAGCTCCATGCTAAACTCTGCAGATATGAGGAGCACTGGAAGTGGAGGAGATAGCCCAAGATTAGGGATAAGCAGAACCATTTGGGTTTGGCTGAACCTTGAACAGAAGTTTAGTTAGGGTACTCGAACCCAGACACACGCCTAACACCGGCAATTGGTATTCAGGTTGTTGCCTTCAACAATTCATATTCCCAATATTCTTCATCGTTCCAGATTCTGACTTTGCTAAACTCTGAAGATATGAGGAGCACTGAAAGAGGAGGAGATATCCCAAGATTAGGGATAAGCAGAATCATTTGGGTTTGGCTGAACCTTGAACAGAAGTTTAGTTTGGGTACTCGAACCCAGACACACGCCTAACAACCGCAATCGGTCATCAAGTTATTGCCTTCCACAACTCATACTCCCAATATTTTTCATTGTTCCAGATTCTGACTTTGCTAAACTCTGAAGATATGAGGAGCACTGGAAGAGGAGCAGATATCCCAAGAATAGGGATGAGCAGACTCATTTGGGTTTGTTGAGTTTGACTGAACCTTGAACAGAAGTTCAGTTTGGGTTCTTGAACCTGCAATCTTTGCTAACACCAGTGTGGGTTCCCCAAGCCTGAACCCAAACGTTTGGCTGAAGTCGGGGTGGACCCAAACATTACGGTTCAGTTCCACTCAACTCTAACTAAGATACCCAACATGGGTGTCAATGCTTTAATTGTGTCAAATATAAGCTCAACCAATGACTTCTACCAAACTTATAACTCCATAGGATAAGTGGTCAGGATGCAATTGGCAAGGGTGGTCTAATTAGTGCTGCTTCACAGCCAAGTATGGCCACATTTATTCATTACTTAGTCTGGTTGCAGCATAGCCCCTGTCAGGGGCGTAACTTGAGCGGGAGCAGTGGGTGCAGTTATAACCGGGCCCAAGGTGCTTAGGGGGCCCATGTAATGTACCTTTCACATATGAGAAGACTAGCACTATATACAATACTTTATAATTGGGGTCCTGGCACAAATTTTGCACTGGGGCCCATCAGCTTCAAGTTACGCCACTGGTCCCTGTCAATCAAATGGTTCTGTATTGTAATATCAAGCATAGTCCTATACAATGTATGGGATTTTCCTTGGTAGGACGTAAAGCTCTTGTCTAGGGGCTATGGTCTCTTTACTGTGCAGACCCAGATGTTAAAGTGTGTAGGATGTTCTCACTTTATCTGAAGCTAGGATAGCCAACCACTACCATAGGTTCCTGACTCTTCCTGACATTTGATGTTGAGGGAAAGAAGGATAGGACATGTTGAATTCCAAGATGAAGGGAGTTGTCACCAAAGGTATCTAGAAGTACAGCCAAACCAAGGCAACAGAAGGGATGGGTTTTGACCAGCAGATAGAAAAATTTGGCTAGCTTTGGGACTCGCGTCACTACGGGACCTCAAGATTTGCATTGAACATCAAACATCTCATGCCTTTTGTTGGTACAATGACCTTGATACTAAATTAAGCAAAGAGTTTTTTTATACGTACTAAAAAAATATAAGGTTCCTCTTGACCTCCAGGTCCATATCTATATATACAATGAAGGGGAGTCATATTGGGCAGAAGCCTCCCTTAGCTACCGGCCTCGCCTTTGGAACTTGGATTTGTCCTTTGCCGAAAAATCCACAACTTTTGCTATTTTTATAGATGGAGAGGAAATGAAATAGCGGAGGCTTCTAAGGTTAACATGGTTGCATAATGCGATGATGGAGAAATAGGCTGATAGATTCTGCGGAGGCCTCCAGAGTCCTAAGAAAGTAGCCTAAGGCTTGCTGTGGTCGCTGGGCCCGGGGAACACTAACAAGCTCTGTCAAGCCTACTTCAAAACCATCTAATACACAAAGTTCCTGGGGGAAATGTGAGTGAACCCTACACGACTCTGAGTGCCCCCATTCTCCATAAACAACTTTTTGTGGTTAGGAAAGTTTTAGCTTTCAGATGATGTTTATCCGAGCAGAACAAAGTCTTAGAACAAATCGAAACTAATTAAAACCAAAGAGAAAGTCATGTTATTGCTCGTAGGATGGAGCGTCAGAGATATTCTAACTAATTTGTAAGATTTTAAAAGTAGAGTCCATATAACAGGGCACTTCGACTTTGTTCCCTTCTTTTTGGGACCATTCCCTACTCGGACTGGGGAGGCAATTCAAATAGTTTTTATGAATTCCCAGCAATTGTCACTTCAAGGGGAGCCAGATGAATAAAATCTCATAGGGTATTTCCATCTAACCCAGCGGTGCACCAGGCATGAGGCGAGTTGAGTCTCTTGCCTCAGGCAGCACCACCTGCAGCAAGATGGAGGGCAGCAACAGGGGAACAGTTATCTGCTGCAAAGCAGGACCTGACGTTTAAAAATAGGTCTTTTCACACCCAATGAATGTAAAATACGTTTATTATTGTTTTTACAACAAACAGGCCTGATTGTAGTTTTTTCTTTAAAGCCAGGGCACCCCCTTTAAGGCAGAGGTGGTAAGACCCGTCCATGAAATGAAATTAGTATGTAGTATGTTGTTTAGGTAATAATTCCATACAGGGGGTGGAGCAGGAAGTTTGATATTTGCAATAGCCAATAGCTGCACACCTTTGAGTGATGTCATAGATGCGGGTGCCATTCTGGAAACCTCTGCTGTACAGCCCAAAAACAAGCAGTAGTTGTTCTTACCTGCAGTGGCCGTCGGACAACCCGACTGATTCAGACAAACCGCGGAATTTAAAAATCAAATTGTGTCGCAAGATCAGCACTCACATACACCGGGAAGAAAAAAGTGAACTCCGGCGGACCTCAGCGGGGAAGCGACACATTCGAGAAATCGGGCGCACGCTGTTAGTGAATCGCGGCAGCTCTGTATCCTCGGCGGACATTCCGGATCGGCGGATGGGACGGGACGGGTAAGTTAATGTGCCCCATAACCTGTTTAGGCAGCCATGTTTTTGTAGCCCTGCTAAGAATATATATCAGTTTTTTTGAGGATTTTCCATGCATTTTGAGCCTCCGTTGGATATTACGTCCAGCAAATCATAATAAGTCAGTCCCTAATTAATTGTATATTTTACCACCGTCCCTCAGCCACATATTAGGGACTCGATTTCATTATACATGGGATTGTCGGCCGTGATATCTGGACAGGGTTTAATTGAATTCCGAACAAGCTGCTGCCATGCAAATCTATGACAAATTGATTTAATTGTATTCACGTAGTATAAAGTTAAGATCTGAAAGGTCAGCGGTAATACCGGAGAATTCCCCCGCGGGATAAAGACTAAGAGGCGAGTAGAAGTCCCATTCATCACGTTATCATCTAATTAGTCTCCACAATGGCAGAGTGATAGACAGCGCCCTAAACAATGGTATCGACTGATTATTAGCTGTGTATCTATCATATTGGACTGTCGTCTCCTGGCAGAGGCGAGCGGTGCATCAGCACATTCAGCGCCCGCCGTGATGGATGCCGTACCTATAACAGATTGTGTATTAAGCACAGCTCCGGGGCTGGAGATGCGTTGCGAGCCATAGGGGAAAACTCTCTAATGACCTATATGTCAGGAGTGGGATCAAAGCGCCAAACAAGTTGCTATTAAGTTGCTAATTCATTGTTCTTGTCACTTCTAATTAACAGGGCAGAGTCCTGCAAGTAACGGGAAATTCACTGCTTCTCTCTAACACTTCTAGAAGTTGGAGGAAGCCATGCTGGAAGGTCGTGCTATCAGTCCATATGTACTCCATAGGTAAGAAATCCTAGGATTCCTGACACAATAGGGCAGATTTACTTACCCGGCCCATTCGCAATCCAGCGGCGGGTTCTCTGTGCTGGATTCGGGTCTTCCGGCGATTCACTAAGGTAGTTCCTCCACCGTCCACCAGATGTCGCTGCTGCGCTGAAGTTCCCCGAGGTCCGCCGGAATGCACAAGCCTATACCTGGTGAAGGTAACCGCAAGTCTCGCAACACTTTTTTTTTTTTAAATGCGGCGGTTTTTCCGAATCCGTCGGGTTTTCTTACGGCCACGCCCCCCAATTTCCATCGCGTGCATGCCAGCGCCGATGCGCCACAATCCAATCGCGTGCGCCAAAATCCCGGGGCAATTCAGGGAAAATCGGCGCAAATCGGAAATATTCAAGTAACACGTCGGGAAAACACGAATTGGGCCCTTACTAAATGACCCCCAATTTGTTCCTCTAGTCCAGGGGTCGGGAAACTGTGGCTCAGGAGCCGGATCTGGCTCTCAGACAAATTTTTAATAAATAGGGATCAGCGCTGTGTGCATCGAAGACACATAGGGGCAGATTTACTTACCCGGCCCATTCGCGATCCAGCGGCGCGTTCTCTGCTCTGGATTCGGGTCCGGCCGGGATTTATGAAGGTAGTTCCTCCGCCGTCCACCAGGTGGTGCTGCTGCGCTGAAAGTCATCTCATCGCGCCGGAATGCACCACCTCGGACCAGGTGAAGGTAAGCGCTCCCCAAGCGACACTTTTTCGGTTTTTAAATGCGGCGGATTTACCATTCCTTGGGGTAGGTTGTTGTGGGGGTTTCATCCTGAAGAAGGAGAAGGAAGCGGAGGAGGAGGGTCACATGCAGATTTTTGGTAACTGCTCATATCATATATTTCATCACATTTATTTTTAGCTTGGTAACAATTTGGCTTTGTTCCCTCTCCCCCTCCCCCTCCTCGCTTTGGTCTGGCTCTCTACCTTTTTTTTTCTCATTTGCTTCCTGATTAAAAAAGAATTATCATCAAAATATTTTTAGACTGTTTTGCTGATTTAAATGTAATTGAACTCTGCAATTTATTCAATTAGTGATCTCTGCTCGGTTCTGCATTCATTTCCTTTATTCTACTCGATCAGAAATGGTTATGTTTTATGAGAACATGAGGCTAAATGTCCTTAAAGGGGCTGTCCCACCATAAATACTTATCCTGGGACTGATTGCTGCAGGTCTGACCACTAGGACCCCCAACAATTAGGTGGATCGAGGCTGGAAAGTCTCATTGTATGTGGATAAATGCAGGACCAGTGTGACCATCGCTCTATTAT
The DNA here is from genome assembly GCF_040894005.1 of Engystomops pustulosus. Classification (NCBI taxonomy): domain Eukaryota; kingdom Metazoa; phylum Chordata; class Amphibia; order Anura; family Leptodactylidae; genus Engystomops; species Engystomops pustulosus. The sequence goes on from NC_092418.1 coordinate 23,037,766, forward strand.
CAGTGTCGGACTGGCCCACCAGAGTACCAGAGGATCCTCCGGTGGGCCCTGGTTCAACCCAATACTGAATCCCAGAGGTCCATCAGAAAACACCACAATTTGGAGGCTGCTAGAGTAAATTTCCTGGGGGATAATGAAGAGTGGGCCCCCAAATTGATTATCTCTGGTGGTCCTAAGAAAACCCAGTCCGACATTGGCTCTATTCATTTCTATAGGACAGATGGATCGGCACTCCTTACAATCCCCTTAATGGGAGGTCTTTGTGCTTCCATCCTTCAGACCTTGGTGGTACAACCCCTTTACATTAAAGCAAACTTAATGTTCCTTGGTGCCATTTCTGTACCAGGACTCCCCAACCAACATTTCTAATGCACATACAATAATAGTACTATGATAGATAAGACTGAATAAAGACACAGGTCCATCAAGTGCAACGTAGAATCCTACTAATCCTACAATCCTGATCCTTAAAGAAGGGAAAAAAACATTAAACAGATTCCATATACAAAAAGCCCACCCTGAATATGGGCTCTCCTTAGCAACACTCAGTTAAGTCTGTTGCTAGGGAAAGTCTAAGGCAGTTTCAAAGAAAAATTAACAAAATTCATTAATAAAGTATATTACAAAAATGTCCATAACAAGCCCTTCTACATAATAGTAGGAGTTAAATTACATATTGGTTACCCTTTAAAGGTGTATTCTGGTTCTTTCACTCCTTCTACCTACAGGATAGGGAATGACTTGCTATCAGTGGCTGTCTAGCTTCAGTGAACCGCTTGATGTATGTATATATGTATGTATATATGTATGTGTGTATATATGTATGTAGATGTCTATATGTCTTGAATGAATTGACTTGAATGAATTGACTCCATCAATTCTCTATGGGACTGCAGAAGATGACTATGGTCTATGGTCAGGTGGGTGGAGAAGAAAACTTGGCTACGCCCATCTGACTCTAGGGATCTGAAGATATGGACATCAATTACTCGGGATCGGTGGGGGCTAGAGAGAAAATTTCAACTGTGCCAGAATCCGTAGATCGGTGCCTATTAAAGGAGTAGATGGAGGTGGTGAAAGTTCTCCGTACAGATGGTCTTAGGCTCGCCCTACACCTTTGGCTCTTCAGGATGATAACTTTATTACTAATATGGGCACAATCAAGTTCCTACAGGAGTTTTCTCCCCCGTCTCTAGGTAGCAGGGGGGTGTTTGGTGTGAGTGGGCCGCTGCGTTCCCCGAGTCTATACAACAACATACAACTCCTAATGGCTCAGCGCATTGCAGGCAGCAGCCGGGATGTTAATCAGACTTAATGCACATCACTCGTGACATAAAAATACATTTGATTTGCCTTCTCCTCCCACCGGAGCCATTGTTTTCCGTCCTATACAGAGCGGAGAATTTGCAGAACCTGAAAGATCTCCCGGTTTGTTCTGTATTGATTTGTATTATGGCGGAGCGTTAGTAACTGTAATTTTATTAGGCTCCTGCCGCGGCGTCTTCACATCAGCAGCTGCAGGAACAACCTGTACTTCTCCACATTTAGAAAACATTGATCTTTCATCAGGGGGGTTTAATTAAATGAGGACAGAAGGGGGACAACAGGTGTAGGGCTCCGCGTCCTGCTGCGTGGGACACACAAATGAAAGAGTGGCGGGAGCGGACACGTATCTCCAGGAGCCACCGCCTGCCCGTCGCCGTTATTTACCTGCTTGTACCGAAAGGCCGGGATCTGTTGTGGAAACAAGAAATATATTACACCTCCACTGTAGCTTTTTATATGCCGGGTCACATCTGAGCTGTACTCATGTAGCAGGGCAGAAAGTTACATTGTCGCCTTCAATAGTGGATTATAATATAGGGGGCTCAAGCCTTCTAGGGGGGCCCATGGCCACCCAAACCACCCACTAAATGTTATACTGAGAAATCATTGTACATCTGTTCCTGCTCTCAATGCTACTGTACACAAGAGCCATTTCAGGACCTTTGAAGGTCCTCCAAAGGTCCTGAAACCACAGATTGAAAGCAGCAGAAAGGACACATCCTCCATTCCCCAAGAAGCTGATTCTAGATGTAGGAAGTGATTCCAGACTTGTAGGGGAAATAATATTCATACAGCCCAGGACCCATGGCAGTCGTAATCTTCCCCATAGTCCAATATACCAGTTCACTCCTTAAAATTTCTTCAAAATTGGTGATTTTTTCCTATACATCCAGGGGCAAAAGTCACAAAAAATTGTGCAAATACACTCCAGTCCCCACTGGGAGTAGGTAACTGTTTTGTAAAGGTAGTGCCAAAAAAATAGTGCTAATTTCAGAAAATGCACAAAATGTGCACAAAAAAGACACATGAATTGACTAAAGGAAATTAGTCCATAGATAAATCAAAAAGCAGATGTCCCCCCCCCCCTAAAAAACACATAGGTGCAAATTGCAAGACTAAATTAATCTGCCCCATAATCTATACACAGAGGGGCACATATCCTGAGCTCTGTGTCCGGACTCTGCCGGACTGTGTCCCATAATCTTATTTTCTTACTTAAAATTATTTTAAAATTCCCCTTCATACTAGTATTTTAGTAGTCATGTAGCCTGTGTTGTACTGTAGCACATTGGGGCTCATTTACTAAGGGTCCTAATCGTGCATTTTCGGCTGGTTTCCTGAATATTTCTGATTTGCAGCGAATTGCCCCGGGATTTTGGCACACGTGATCGGATTGTGGCGCATCGGCGTTGGCTTTAACGCGACAGAAATCGGGGGCGTGGCCATAGGAAAACCCGACAGATTCGGAAAAACCACAGAATTTTTAAAAAAAGAATAGCACTCACATACACTGGGATGAAGAAGGTGAACTCAGGCGGATTTCAGCGCAGCAGCGACACCTAGTGGATATCGGGCGCACGACCTTAGTGAATCCCGGCAGAACCCGAATCAGCATCGGAGAACGCGCCACTGGATCACGACTGGACCGGGTAAGTAAATGAGCCCCATTGTCCTGTAACTGTTTATATACCACCAAGGAACTAGCAACTTGTAAGAACGCGCCTCTCTAAGTGTATGTATGTAACTGTAACATTAAGCCTGTCTCTAACTGTTTAACAATTGCCGGAACACTATGTACAAAATTATTTCCCTCCAGGGGATCAATAAAGTTGTATTGTATCGTAATAGTGTGAACATGCTCTAACTATTTGCACGAATACAATTTTTTCGTAGGAGTTCTCTCCGAGTCTACATCAACAGCACTTGGACACAACTCATTGAGGTGGACGTAAAACCGGGCAAAGAATTGCCTGTGCCAGTTCTTAAAGCTAGTGTGCAGGCGCAGGGCCACTCTGGTACTGCCCTCTCAACACCCACTCACCATTGAGGTGGAGTAAGGGTAGAAATAGTCTCAACTAGACAAGGTGCACACTCTACAGATATGTTCACCCTTAAAGGGGTTTTCCCACATCTCAATGGAGCCGACAGAAATTGCCGAGCACTCGGCGATCTCCGTCAGCTCCATAGAGATGTATGGCGGCTCCATAGAGATGTATGGCGGCTCCGTAGAGATGTATGGCGGCTCCTTAGAGATGTATGGCGGCTCCATAGAGATGTATGGCGGCTCCATAGAGATGTATGGCGGCTCCATAGAGATGTATGGCGGCTCCATAGAGATGTATGGCGGCTCCATAGAGATGTATGGCGGCTCCATAGAGATGTATGGCGGCTCCATAGAGATGTATGGCGGCTCCATAGAGATGTATGGCGGCTCCATAGAGATGTATGGCGGCTCCATAGAGATGTATGGCGGCAGTCTGCTTCATTACTCTCCATTACTCTTGCGGTGCTTGGCAAATTCCATCGGCTCCATGGAGCAGAAAGTTCATGCGCTGCCGTCTGCTCCATTACTCTCCCGGAGCGACAAAGGTACCTGGGACCCCATCAGACCCCTCATTTTCGTGATCTGTGGGGATCTCATCACTGAGACCCCACCAATCAGCAAGTTAGGCCCCATCCACAAACTTCCTTTGTGGGAAAACCCCTTTAAAACTTCTTCAATTTGGTTAAAAAACTTAAATTTTTTGCTAAATCAATTCAACCCACTCATAGACTTGTGTGTGATAGAATAGGATAAAACAATGTGATCTTAAAAAGCCGCTCATCCCTAGACATATGTATCTGGACATGTCCAGCCCAGAGGGAAGAGAGGAATGGAAATATCAGTGAAGGATCATCAGAGGTGGATAAAACGGGAGCACAATCTGAATTCTATGAACCTGACTTGTGTGTTTAACTCTTTTATGAAGGATAAACAGCTACAACAAGGTATAATTTGTGCCTTAAAAGCCTAATCTGTAAATGTGTAATCCCTGTAAATACTCATTTAGAGCTGAGATACCTGGGAGAGAACTTTATCCTCTTATGAAAATATTAACAGGAAAGACGATTATTATTATTATTTTATATTGAGGGTAATAATTTATACCTGTGAGGCTTAAAATCTGATGTGTGCTGTCAACACAATGGGGCACATTTACTTACCCGGTCCTGTCGCGATCCCCGATCTGGACGGTCCAATGAAGATGAAGTCCGGCACGATTCACCAACATCCTGCATGTGTCGCTTCCTCCCGCTGAGGTCCGCCAGAATTCACCATCTTCTTCCCGGTGTATGTGAGTGCATGTCTTGCGACACAATTTGCGATGTTAAATCCCGCGCTCAGTCCGAATCCGTTGGATCGTCCGACGGCCCGCCCCCCAGATTTGTGTAACGTGAAAGCCAGCGTGGATGCGCCAGAATCAGATCGCGTGCGCCAAAAACCCCACTGTGATATCTCCACATGGCCCCACTGTCCAGAAGGAGTTGGCTTCGGTGGCCATCGGGTCCCCCGATTGGTACAAAAGTTTACACAAAGTAAAAAAAACAAGGTTGAGTCAGATGGGTAGAAGCCACAAAATCAAAGTCAATATTCCGGGAGCCAAGTCAGGAAAATATCCAAAGAAGGGAAAAAGTGCTTGATACCAAAGTGAGGATATCGATCTTGTCTACAGGATCAGGAATGGAGGTCATGGTCATTCGATTTCTAGGAGGTCCCCCATACCAAAGGAGAAGTTGGACTTATTCAACATGTGACATTTGGCAACCCTTTAAAGTGGTCACGACTAGATGCGATATGGCGATACGTTGCGATCGTACTTTAATGATCCCCTAGAGGAAATTCTTTTTGTCAAACGATAAATCTATGAGTAATGGCGGTTGTGGTGGTGGGGGGTGAAGGCAGTTGTTAGAAAGTGGGTTCACAAGCACCAATTTGGAACTGTTGGAGGCCAAAGAAGAAGAGGGACTTTTAAGGAGGCAAAGATCAGATAGAGTCAGAGCTGCCGCAGGGAGACTAATCCACAGAAGAGACTGTGGTGAGAAGGAGACTGTTGAAGAACCCGATCAATAAAGAGCACTTGGATCTGGAAGCCACGATCCTTGTCCTGTGCCATAAGATAGAACGACTGGATCGATTTTGCTTTGAAAGAGGGGGTTCACCATTCGAGACTCCAACACATGTCAAACACATGTCACCAATATCTACTGGATGTTGTTTCAGACCACCGGAAGGACAGTTAGTCCTCCCCAAGTAGATCCTGCTGTTTTCGGAGTAAGAGCTTAAGATGGGAATTATAAGTATCCAGATGGATAACAATAGGTTAGATCTGTTTCATGCATATTGGTTGGATTTCCACCTTTCATTTTCGAAAATAGAGGCCAGCATAGGGTCGAGACCCAAAAATACCGATTGTTGTAGGGGAGCATTGGTGGTTACATGCCAGTACGAAAAACACCATCCTGATCTACCCATCTTGTGAAGGTCCTACAGCTCTGTATAGTTCTAGTGTACAGAACAAGTCCCCGTGTCCCCCCACATGTAAGGTGATGTCTCTACATCTGAGGGACACATCCGAAATCCCCCCCATGTAAGGTGATGTCTCTACATCTGAGGCACACATCCGAAATGAAGTCTTTGTTTTGTTACAAGAGTCGGAGTATTACATTACCGCCTGCGCCTCCCACAGGCATTAATAGACGCGGCCGATGCCGGGAGAGGCGCACGCAGCTCCTTCTTCTGGTACATTCACACTAATGCTTTTAATTAAATCTTAAACCATCAAATTCATTAAAATCGACTTAAAAAGATTAATCTTTCTTGCTGTCGCACGCACAATCACTGCACAATTAAGAGAAGGAAAAGGTTAAAGTTATGCGGCTGCATCCAAGTCTGTAATCACCAGCCCCTACACCACGTAGTCACATCACTCTACTATCTATCTCTATCTATCTATCTATCTATCTATCTCATATCTATCTATCTATCTATCTATCTATCTCATATCTATCTATCTATCCATCTGTCTATATATATATATATCTATTTATCCATCTTTAACGCTCTGCTGGAGGCAACCAGTTCAGCCAACCAGTGTTAGGTACTAAAGTGGATGATGGTGGAATCAGGTGTCACTCCCTATGGAGCTCCTGATAAGAATGTTGCATGCAGAATATGATTGAGTACGGCTGGACAGGCAGGCTGTCCCTGACAGAGCAAGTAAGTCACTGTCGGAACGGTGGCAACGCCGCTACATATCACTCCCAGAGAGCTTACTGTTGGACATTGCTGGTGGGGGCCCCTTATGAGTAAAGTGGTGGGGGCCCTGGGGGGGCGCGCCCCTAGAGCCCCCCCTATAATCTGGCCCTGATCCTCAAATCCATCTATCTATCTTTATATCAATTATCTCGATATCTAACGTCTATCTATCTTCTATTAATCTATCTATGCGTCTATCTATCTATCATCTATCTATATATCTATCTATCCACCTACCAATCTTCTATCAATCCTCTATGTGATTTGGACATTGAAGCATGTACATTTGTATTGTCACAAACACATCTGTGTCCTTCCCTAAAAGTGGGTGTTTAACGTTGAGGGGAAGGGTCACACCCACAAATCACTTCCAGCCCCTACAGCCCGGCCCCTGAGGGGTTTTTCAAATAAGGTAGAACCTCCCTTTAAATCCCATCTTTTTCTTGTATTGTCCTGTATTCCCTATTGTTTGGATCTGTTAAAGGAAATGTCATGGAACTTGTATAAACCGTACAGAACATTCCGGAATCTTCTTCACACTAAGAAACCACCAGGAAGCTATGAAGCTACAGAGCAGCCTCAGACGCCTCAGTCACACTTTCTCCTGCTCGCGTAGCTACAAAACATCTATATTCTGGAACATTTTTCCTGACTTGCGTTCGCCGATTGTGTAATTTCTCAAATGTTCTGCACCTGACAATATCCTTCCCCAACAAAGGCCCTAAGGTAAGGCAGCGGCGAAATGAAAGCTACGTCTTTGTTATTGGGGCATCAGAGACTTGTAATGGATGGGATGTGAGAAGTGGCTGCGGGGCCGTACTTTATACTACACTCCTTCTTCTCAGGGGAGATTATCGGCTTGTGGAAACTTTCCCAACATCTCGCTGGCAACGGGGAAATGTACGACTGTGATATCTAGTATGTTGTGTACTCAAGATATCTGCAAAGTTATTGTGGCTGAATAAGAAGTAAAGTGAATATGTTGTACATAGTGTCCTATCTGCAGGCAGCATGTTATAGAGCAGGAGGAGCTGAGCAGATTGTACATAGTGTCCTATCTGCAGGCAGCATGTTATAGAGCAGGAGGAGCTTAGCAGATTGTACATAGTGTCCTATCTGCAGGCAGCATGTTATAGAGCAGGAGGAGCTGAACAGATTGTACATAGTGTCCTATCTGCAGGCAGCATGTTATAGAGCAGGAGGAGCTGAGCAGATTGTACATAGTGTCCTATCTGCAGGCAGTATGTTATAGAGCAGGAGGAGCTGAGCAGATTGTACATAGTGTCCTATCTGCAGGCGGCATGTTATAGAGCAGGAGGGGCTGAGGAGATTGTACATGGTGTCCTATTTGCAGGCAGCATGTTATAGAGCAGGAGGAGCTGAGCAGATTGTACATAGTGTCCTATCTACAGGCAGCATGTTATAGAGCAGGAGGAGCTAAGTACATTGTACATAGTGTCCTAACTGCTGGCAGCATGTTATAGAGCAGGAGGAGCTGAGCAGAATGTACTTAATGTCCTATCGCAGGCAGCAAGTTATAGAGCAGGAGGGGCTGAACAGAATGTACTTAATGTCCTATCTGCAGGCAGCATGTTGTAGAGCAGGAGGAGCTGAGCAGATTGTACATAGTGTCCTATCTGCAGGCAGCATGTTATAGAGCAGGAGGAGCTGAGCAGATTGTACATAGTGTCCTATCTGCAGGCAGCATGTTATAGAGCAGGAGGAGCTGAGCAGATTGTACATAGTGTCCTATCTGCAGGCAGCATGTTATAGAGCAGGAGGAGCTGAGCAGATTGTACATAGTGTCCTATCTGCAGGCAGCATGTTATAGAGCAGGAGGAGCTGAGCAGATTGTACATAGTGTCCTACTAAGGGCATTACATAGTATCCATTGGAATCAATGGCCAGTAGTCTGTAATATTCATACAGTAGGTTTGATGAACCCACAGGAGAGAGATCACTTTAGATAAGAACTAACTCAGAACTTAACCCACCATCTGCTTTCAGGTCCATCTTTGTGTATTTTCTCTCCTGGTGAGGATATTCCTGCCCCAGTCCTGCAGACATGTTCTTCAGATGGATGTTGATGTCTCTCCGGCTCCTCGGTGGACACGTGCAATTTGGAAGGAGAAATGTTGTCTGTCTCCGCCGGATGTGAGCTGCGGCAGACATTTCTATCAGCGGCGTCCTGCAGCAGACTGACTGCTGGTGTCACATGGTTGGGCAGCCGGGCGTAGCCGGTGTTTTCCACAGATAGATTCCTTAAAATTGATTTCCATTTCTTCTTCTTTTTCCTTCCAATTTGCCTATGCCTATCACATTAATAGGATGGATCCACTGACCTGAAAAATCCCAGCGCTTTTCCGAGGCCGCATTGTGACTTTATAATTTCCCTCTCCATGTTTTATGAATTTTACTTAGACCTATAAAAATGGCTCAAAATACGAAATAAGAAACACATGTGATCGGGTCACCATCTTCTATAGGGGCAGATACTGAGGCCACCAAGAGAACTAAGTCCAGAATTGTAGCCTTAGAACAGAGTCAGCGGCACAACACAGATAACATAGACAGAACACATTATCAAAAAGAAGCACAATGCTCAGGCACCTACACAGGGAAGGTGCCTTAGTAACAAGGGGACACACCCACTGCCGGCCTTAGGACCCAGGAGTCTCTGCCCTTTACACAAGCAAGTTCAGCTGAGCAATGTATCAGTAGCAGAGATAAACGGACCCAAACTGAAAATGCAGAACATTTCGGGTTTGTGCCCCATAACCAAACCTGAACTTCGTCCAAAAGTTTGGTATTTGGGCTCACTCTTGTTGCCCCTTGCTGCCACTTTACTTGGGACAGTTGCTCCCTGATGATGTCACAGATCTGTCAGTTGCTGGGGGCGGGATAAGAGATTGCTTCTCAGTTCACTCAGGGCTGGTTATTTTTTCTTCTGTGATCTGTGAAACTCCTGTCTGTATCCCTGTTACCTTTTCCTGACCCAGTGTATCCCTGCTTGATCCGGAAACCTGAACCACTGCCTTATCTGGAAACCTATACCCCTAATCTGTCCGGAATCCTGTGTACCCTGAACCTGTACGCAACCCTGTGTACCCCAAACCTGTCCAGAACCTGAACCTCTCTAAAACCCTGTGTGGCATGAACCTTTTTGGAACGTTGTGTACCCTGAACTAGTTCAGAACCCTGGGTACCCTAAACCCGTCCAGAAGCTGAACCTCTCTAAAACTGTGTGTACCTTGAATCTTTTTGGAACACCATGAACTTGTCCGGAACACTGATTACTTGACACTTTATTTTGTCTGTGCTCCTGCCTATTTCTGGAATCCCATACCTGTCCTGAACCCTATTCAGGAGTCACCTTGTTCCTGTGTCTGTTGTAAAAGTTGGGCTTGTCAACCAGAAGTCTCTAACCATTAGGGTTTGCAAGGCTTGTTAGGCAGTTGACTGTGATTGTGGGTAAAGTTAGGGTCTGAACCCTATTCTCTTCTATGACACCACATGTGATGGCCGCTGCCCCCCTGATCCATTTGGTGTTTGTTTTTCTAAAATCCTTCATCCGGTTCCCAAGATATGGCCCATGGAAGTTCATACTTACATAAGAGGTGGTGACCGTTCCTCAGGGGCGTGTCTTTGTGTTCTATAGGAAAATACTCCGCCTCTCTTTGACCGTATGAGGCAATTTCCGGAGAACATATCTTATGAACGGGTGGACGGATTTTGAAAAAACAAACACCAAATTAATCAGGGGTGGAGTGGCTATCACACAAGGTATGACATCCAGCATTTCACACTTTGTGTCAGGTCCCCTTAAGACCACAAATGCCTCCAGATACATAGATCTTTCAGTTTCTATCGCTTTTTTAATTATGATTCAAAGACAAACAAACTTCACACCGCCGACCGCACAACACCCGCACCCATGGAGGCAGCGCCGCTCCTCGCCTTAGCAAATGATCCCCTTGCTCCCTGTTAATGCCAGAATGAGTTAATTCTCCAGCACTCGGCGTCTTCCATGCGCCACTAAAGCATTTCTCTGCTATATTACACGAAATTACGTCTGTATATTGCGGATGCCTTTGATTGCTTAATATTTTCTCATTTATGTTTTTTTTTTTTTTCCACATATTTTATTTATTTTTTTATTTTTTTTTATATCCGTTTGAATTAAAATCCCCCAATGTAAACAGTTCATTTCCAGCAATTGCATCACATTTGCATCTATATTAATTTCATGTTATTGCAGTGGCGGCGTTAGCTTTCTGGTGATTATCCATGCAACAACACCCATTTTACTTAATCATTGATGTGCGGAGTGTAAGACACGTACCAGTAATGACACGCATTGGGAGTTCATTAAAAAACCAATGTACGAAGAAAAAAAAAATCCCCCCCCTCCTCCCTGTGTAGTGTCTGTACATTGCCGGCAGAGACTGGTTGTTTATTAAAGGGATGATGTATCAGGGATGACCAATGTTCGCCCTTACAACTCCGCGCCTGTCCTCTGATCCGCCACAGTGATGGTCGTTGAGGTTATTTTTTTGAGATTTTTTTTCTGTATTTTTTCGGAGCATGCCAAAGCATTGCTGTGCCCAGCTGGATCCTGATCAAAAGACCGGACTGGTTTCACTGATGTTCCTGTTCTTTGAAAGCCGACGTCTTTGTGGAAACGTTACGAGACAATATCTAGAGAGAAACCTTAAGCCAAATACGTGACTTAGTGACATACAAAAAATAACCTTGAGTTTGGCTCCGTGTCCCCGCGTACGCGATCTCTGGGGGAATTAGAGCTGGAAGGTGGGATGAATTGAGAATGTGGATAGAAGCTACGGTGATTTGTATGCCGGGGATGGAAGGGACAACACGCTGTATATATATGAAATTAGGTTTTGTGTCAATGAAAAGAAAGAAGCTTGACTTGACCATGAAATCGGATTGAACACACAAACCATGAGATGTAAGATCTACATGAGATGCAAGTAAAGAGGACCTTGACCATGGACTAAATTCCACATACTATATCTCATGTGATGGCCCCTGTCCCCCTGATCGATTTGATGTTTGTTTTTCTAAAATCCGTCAAACGGTACTCAAGATATGACCCATGGAAGTTCATACTTACATAAGGGGTGGTGACCTTTATTCTGGGGGCGTGTCTTCGTGTTCTGTAGGAAAACTCCACCCCTCTTTGGCAATAAGAGATTATTTCCGGGTTCCATATCTTAAGAACGGGTGCACGGATTTTGAAAAAACAAACGTCAAATTAATCAGGGGGACAGTGGCGATCACACAAGGTATGAAATTTAAAATTTCATATTTGGTGTCAGATCCCCTTTAAGGGAATGATAAGATATTTCACCACCTCCATCAATGTTAAGTCCTTATAACCTCTAATAGGTGCCCTCTGCCTCCACTGATTCCAATATCATTCAAACTTTTTCTAAAGACCCCAACTATTCGAGAGTGATCAATGTCATTAGTTTTAGACCTCTACATTCAGATGGGCAGAGACAAGTCATTTTCTTCAGCCAAGACAAATATGGAAGCATATTGAGTAGTGAAACTCCGCCCTCCTCAAAACTATGCAAATGAGATTTTCTACTGTCCAATAGGTGATCCTGACTGTTACACTCCCGACACAGTGGGTGGTCTTGCTCATCGATTGGCAGCTACCTATGCAGTAACATAGGGAATTGTGTAGAAAGCTGAAACTCTCAGGTTGTACATAAGGGGATTAGGACCACCCACGGGACTCCTAGACTTAGAAGATCATGTAAATTGACTAAGTAAATAAATTATTAAAATAATTTACCAGTATTTTCCATAAATAGGAAAAGCTTTAGGAAAAGAAAAATAATTTATACTTCCCTGTACTTCCAGTTTTTGGCCATGGGCCAACAGGAAGTTCCAGGGAGGTGGGAGGGTCACAGGACCTGCTTCATCCAATAACTGGCCTCCTCAGACTAAGGGAAAACACAGGAAGTAAAGTGCCCCTGGAAAATGGAAGTGATATCCATTGTCTTTGTAGAACAGTTATTGAATGAAGTGGGTTACATGCCCCTCCGGAACTAACAGTCCGGTGCGGGGGCGTAAACCACAAGTACCCGAGTGATCAGGAAGCGGGAACCTGGAGTGGGTGGTAAGTATGTGTTCTATTTTTTTTAATTACCCCCATATCCATGGAAAAGCCCTTTAAGTATGTGAATGGGTCAGACATTCTTGGTTTCTTTAGCTCCACTCAAGAATGGTCCAAACACTCAAGTTACAAAGATGAACAATACTTTTCATGCTGAACAGGCAAAGTGTCTACAAACCAAAACTTCCAAAAATTCAACCTAGTAGTTTCAGGAGTGTCTAGTTTCATGACTTGGCAGTAATTTCTCCTAAGCCGCTGGGGTCTATGATGGAAGAACTTTATGGTCCGACTACGACTAGAGAAAGTGTTTTATGATATAACATGGAGCTAATTCTTACAACCAGTCAGAATATGTTGTGGTGATGTTTGCCGATAGGAATTCACGACTCCCCCGGCTGAGGGCTACATTAGCACTTCCCATGTACTCGATAACCTAAGTGATGGGAAGGTGACCTTAACGGCCTCAATCCCTATCTCACCCCTTCCATCCTACGTAAGGGACTTCAATCTTTATCTGTTCTGATGGGAATGAACATCAATATTTTAAAAAATATTTTAAAATTTGGATATAACTGTGTATAACTTGACAATCCAAGCTGCAATTTACCAATATACATCTATTAATAGTTCTGCTCTGCTTTCTTGATATGTAAAGTGAAGCCTCCTGTCTTTTACCTCATCAGCCAGAGATTCCTGGCCATAAAATGGCCACACATGGAGGGTCATGTGATCTCTAACTGTACATGAACAATCGCCCTGCCAGGACCTAATCTTATATTCATTATTATAAGGTCTTGGCAGGGCAATTTTTAATGGACAGATAAGATCACATGACCCTCCATCTGCGGCCATTTTATGGTCAGGAATGTCTGGCTGATGAGGTAAAAGACATTTTACATATCAAGAAAGTGGATCAGAACTATTAATAGATGTATATTGGTAACTTACCTAATATTCTGCGCCCCACACACATTACAAAAACATGAGGTAAAGTAGACAACCCCTTGAAGACTGCCCCGGGGTCATATATATGATGCTAGGGGTCCATGGCTCCTCATGAAAATACAACTCATACTGGAATTACCCCTTTCAATTCTGTAAGGCATGGACTTCTAGCAACCCTTCTGGTTTTATTGCCAAAGTCCAGGTCAAGGATATATGGATTGGAGAAATTTGGATGTCAATATTTTATGGACTGAATATGCCCATGTGAAAGGGCCTTAGAGTGAAATCAAATCAGTCAAAGAGGTCATCTACCAGCTTGGGTCAACACCTCCTTTACGACCTCTCCTGAATGTCTTCTAAACCTAAATGTCTTCTATAGGGGGAGCTGCAAAACAAGATGCAACACATGGACTGGGACAGTGCACTAATCCTTCGGGAACTTTGGGGGCTACAGAAAAGATTTCAACTGGGTCACACCTAGTGAAGTATGGAGAGAGTTAGAGTTGGTGTAGACGTGGTCTTCAAATTTTGATACCAGTTGTGGATTACGATATAGGCAGTTGGGGCGGTATCCTGGGGCCCAAACCTTATAGGGGGAATATGGCCACCTGAATTTATAATGAGAAGAACCTTCACCTATCTGTTCCTGCTCTCAGTACACAAGAGCCTTTAAAGGTCCAAAGGTCCTGAAACCACAGATTGAAAGGGACACATCCTCCATTCCCCAAGAAGCTGATTCTAGTACCCGATATAGGAAGTGATTCCAGACTTGTGGGGGCTATAATATTCATACAGCCCAGGGTCCATGGTGGTCTTACTCCGCCCCTGATTAATACATGTATTAAAGGCATCGCCAGACAAAATATCTACAAGTTCTTGGCGATCCCACGACACTCACCTTCGGAAACAGCAGGACAACAGGAAGGACAAGGAAGGTCGAAGTAACCCAACGTAATGTACTGGTCCAACTCGGAGCCGGAGTGAGATTGTTCCTGAAAGTTGTTGGTTCTTGGATGAAATTTTGACCATAAATAAAGTATAAATAAGTCTCACTGTAAATTTTGATATTTCGGCTCTTGCTGGAGGCCGGGGGTTTGCTCCGTGTTTAGCGAGTCTCACCTTTCTATACTTGGCAGCAGATGGAGATATTTATACACGTGTCATGACAGGGAATGTGATTGTTTGTTTTTCTGCTCGCACATTAGAGAAAAAACCCGGAAAGCAAACATTATGGTGAGAATAAAAGTAATAGACCCTTCTCCCGCATAAATTACAGTAATGGTAAAAAGATGCACTTAGGAGAACATCCTGATGGTTCAGACACGTCCCGGGTGCCCTCTCCTACATAATCACATATCATGGAGCCAGGAATCCTGGGTAATGAAATAAAAAATGGCTGACACTTTTTATGACGGTTTTGATACAGTCTTCAAGGGCGGCCATTGTAATGATACTGAGAGATACAAGAAGTATACAAGGAGGTCGCACCCAGCCCAAACCTTCTAGGAGAACCTCAGCCCCTGATAAGATATTCACACCATGTGCGCCTATCACATGTCTCTTTACAATCTGAGCTCCTGAGATCTCCACTCACTACATGTCATCCATTCTCATTGGTCTGTTTAGCTTGAATGAAGCCCAACCAATACCCCATGTTATAGATACAGCAGGAGGGATGTGAGGTTTATACATTTACACAGTGATGTCACAGTACAATGATAATACACACAGTGATGTCACAGTACAGGGATAATACACAGTGATGTCACAGTACAGGGATAGTACACACAGTGATGTCACAGTACAGGGATAATACACACAGTGATGTCACAGTACAGAGATAATACACACAGTGATGTCACAGTACAGAGATAATACACACAGTGATGTCACAGTACAGGGATAATACACACAGTGATGTCACAGTACAGGGATAATACACACAGTGATGTCACAGTACAGGGATAATACACACAGTGATGTCACAGTACAGGGATAATACACACAGTGATGTCACAGTACAGGGATAATACACACAGTGATGTCACAGTACAGGGATAATACACACAGTGATGTCACAGTACAGGGATAATACACACAGTGATGTCACAGTACAGGGATAATACACACAGTGTTGTCACAGTACAGAGATAATACACACAGTGATGTCACAGTACAGGGATAATACACACAGTGATGTCACAGTACAGGGATAATACACACAGTGATGTCACAGTGCAGGGATAATACACACAGTGATGTCACAGTACAGGGGTAATACACACAGTGATGTCACAGTACAGGGATAATACACACAGTAATGTCACAGTACAGGGATAATACACACAGTGATGTCACAGCACAGGGATAATACACACAGTGATGTCACATTACAGGGATAATACACACAGTGATGTCACAGTACAGGGATAATAAACACAGTGATGTCACAGTACAGAGATAATACACACAGTGATGTCACAGTACAGAGATAATACACACAGTTCTGTCACAGTACATGGATAATACACACAGCGATGTCACTGTACAGGGATAATACACACAGTGATGTCACAGTACATGGATAATACACACAGTGATGTCACAGTACAGGGATAATACACACAGTGATGTCCCAGTACAGAGATAATACACACAGTGATGTCACAGTACAGAGATAATACACACAGTGATGTCACAGTACAGGGATAATACACACAGCGATGTCACTGTACAGTGATAATACACACAGTGATGTCACAGTACAGGGATAATACACACAGTGATGTCACAGTACAGGGATAATACACACAGTGATGTCACTGTACAGGGATAATACACACAGTGATGTCACAGTACAGGGATAATACACACAGTGATGTCACAGTATAGGGATAATACACACAGTGATGTCACAGTACAGGGATAATACACACAGTGATGTCACAGTACAGGGATAATACACACAGTGATGTAACAGTACAGGGATAATACACACAGTGATGTCACTGTACAGGGATAATACACACAGTGATGTCACTGTACAGGGATAATACACACAGTGATGTCACAGTACAGGGATAATACACACAGCGATGTCACAGTACAGGGATAATACACACAGTGATGTCACAGTACAGAGATAATACACACAGTGATGTCACAGTACAGGGATAATACACACAGTGATGTCACAGTACAGGGATAATACACACAGTGATGTCACAGTGCAGGGATAATACACACAGTGATGTCACAGTACAGGGGTAATACACACAGTGATGTCACAGTACAGGGATAATACACACAGTAATGTCACAGTACAGGGATAATACACACAGTGATGTCACAGCACAGGGATAATACACACAGTGATGTCACATTACAGGGATAATACACACAGTGATGTCACAGTACAGGGATAATAAACACAGTGATGTCACAGTACAGAGATAATACACACAGTGATGTCACAGTACAGAGATAATACACACAGTTCTGTCACAGTACATGGATAATACACACAGCGATGTCACTGTACAGGGATAATACACACAGTGATGTCACAGTACATGGATAATACACACAGTGATGTCACAGTACAGGGATAATACACACAGTGATGTCCCAGTACAGAGATAATACACACAGTGATGTCACAGTACAGAGATAATACACACAGTGATGTCACAGTACAGGGATAATACACACAGCGATGTCACTGTACAGTGATAATACACACAGTGATGTCACAGTACAGGGATAATACACACAGTGATGTCACAGTACAGGGATAATACACACAGTGATGTCACTGTACAGGGATAATACACACAGTGATGTCACAGTACAGGGATAATACACACAGTGATGTCACAGTATAGGGATAATACACACAGTGATGTCACAGTACAGGGATAATACACACAGTGATGTCACAGTACAGGGATAATACACACAGTGATGTAACAGTACAGGGATAATACACACAGTGATGTCACTGTACAGGGATAATACACACAGTGATGTCACTGTACAGGGATAATACACACAGTGATGTCACAATACAGGGATAATACACACAGTGATGTCACAGTACAGGGATAATACACACAGTGATGTCACAGTACAGAGATAATACACACAGTGATGTCACAGTACAGGGATAATAAACACAGTGATGTCACAGT
The DNA here is from genome assembly GCF_040894005.1 of Engystomops pustulosus. Classification (NCBI taxonomy): domain Eukaryota; kingdom Metazoa; phylum Chordata; class Amphibia; order Anura; family Leptodactylidae; genus Engystomops; species Engystomops pustulosus. Next base: position 23,055,671 of record NC_092418.1, read on the forward strand.
ACAGGGATAATACACACAGTGATGTCACAGTACAGGGATAATACACACAGTGATGTCACAGTGCAGGGATAATACACACAGTGATGTCACAGTACAGGGGTAATACACACAGTGATGTCACAGTACAGGGATAATACACACAGTGATGTCACAGTACAGGGATAATACACCCAGCGATGTCACAGTACAGGGATAATACACACAGTGATGTCACATTACAGGGATAATACACACAGTGATGTCACAGTACAGGGATAATACACACAGTGATGTCACAGTACAGGAATAATACACACAGGGATGTCACAGTACATGGATAATACACACAGCGATGTCACAGTACAGGGATAATACACACAGTGTTGTCACAGTACAGAGATAATACACACAGTGATGTCACAGTACAGGGATAATACACACAGTGATGTCACAGTACAGGGATAATACACACAGTGATGTCACAGTACAGTGATAATACACACAGTGATGTCACAGTACAGGGATAATATACACAGTGATGTCACAGTACAGGGATAATACACACAGCGATGTCACAGTACAGGGATAATACACACAGTGATGTCACAGTACAGAGATAATACACACAGTGATGTCACAGTACAGAGATAATACACACAGTAATGTCACAGTACAGGGATAATACACACAGTGATGTCACAGTACAGGAATAATACACACAGTGATGTCACAGTACAGGGATAATACACGCAGTGATGTCACAGTACAGGGATAATACACACAGTGATGTCACAGTACAGGGATAATACACACAGTGATGTCACAGTACAGGGATAATACACACAGTGATGTCACAGTGCAGGGATAATACACACAGTGATGTCACAGTACAGGGATAATACACGCAGTGATGTCACAGTACAGGGATAATACACACAGTGATGTCACAGTACAGAGATAATACACACAGTAATGTCACAGTACAGGGATAATACACACAGTGATGTCACAGTACAGGGATAATACACACAGTGATGTCACAGTACAGGGATAATACACACAGTGATGTCACAGTACAGGGATAATACACACAGTGATGTCACAGTACAGGGATAATACACACAGTGATATCATAGTGCCAGGATAATGTCCACAACATAAACGTAAAAGGCAAATTTTGAACCACATCCACTCGCTAATGCTGCTGCGGCACCTCTTATCTTAGTAGTATCAGTTGTATATTCCCACTAATTACTATATTTCTCTCTTTGAAATGTCTAAATAGAAACTTTAATAACTGGGCACAAAGTCTCTCCAGTCCTCGGGATTCAGGCTTCTGGTTACCATTAAGGGGGCGCTTGGCATTTGAAGTCTATATGGGAACAGCTTGAAGTGACGGTGACAATAGCGGATAGTAACTAGTGACACTGGCTATGGAGGCGGCTGTGTCTGAGCCGGCGCGGCGTTACATTGTATCTCTGTGAGATGGATGCCGGATCACTAAAGCCTTCTCTCTGGAGTGCTACATACACTGCACTTACTTTCCATTCTGTATCTGGCAGGGAACACATTCCAGCCAAAAGCTTCCATTGTCCTTTATTGTATCATCATTTCCCGGTGTTTAGATAACATCCAGCAATTCGCTTTATGGGACAGCGGGACATTTCTCTTCCTAACAACGACAAAAATGCTTCTCGTAGGACCTGAAAGTGCAGGAGGGCAGCGTCACAGGACACATAATACTCTGAGATTGTATCATCAGTATAGTGCGGGGACTCCCGAGCCTCCGAAGAGCCAGACGTCCCCGAAATATGGTGTTTCATTCAGTATAGGGATGTACATGCAGGGGATAATGGGCAATATAATATACAACCCCTATATACAATGGGAAGGGAAAGTATTCAGACCCCTTCAAATTTTGTAGACCAATTGCATCCAATTGATAAGAAAAAAAAAGTTCTTTTTTTGCTCATTAACATACACTCTGCCCCCATCTAGACAGAAAAACCTGAAATGTAGATATTTTTGCTAATTTATTAAACAAGAAAAACTGAAATGTCACAAGGTGATAAGTATTCAGACCCTTTGCTGTGATATTCATATTTAACTCACATGCTGTCCATTTCCTTCTAAACCTCTATGAGATGGTTCTACTCCCTCATTGGGGTCCGGCTGTGTTTAATTAAACTGATTGGACGTGATTAGGAAAGGCACAGACCTGTCTATATAAGACCTCACAGCTCACACGAAGAATCATGAGGTCTAAGGAACTGCCCAAGGAGCTCAGAGACAGAATTGTGGCAAGGCACAGATATGGCCATGGTTCCTAAGAGTAAAGCGGCCTCCATAATCCTTAAATGGAAGAAGTTTTGGCTGACCACAACTCTTCCGCAGCCTGGCCGTCCAGCCAAACTAAGAAATTGTGGGAGAAGAGCCTTGGTGAGAGAGGTATAGAAGAACCCCAAAATCACTGGAGCTGAGCACCAGATATGCAGTAGAGATATGGGAGTCACCTATCTATGCACTATGCACCAGTTTTCTTCTTTCTACATTCTACAGTCCCACCCTTAGTGCACTGAGATGCTTATTTGCATAGAAATAAAATTCACTACAGAGATCGCTGTGTTGGTCTGACTCTGATCGGCAGGAGTATCGGGTGTTGTAAAGAAATTGTTATCAGGGAGGTACATCAAGTGTTTTTTTTATCAATTATTTTACCATACCTGGATCCCTGCCAGCAGTGTTAAGTGAGTCCCAGGGGGGAAGGGAAACAGTTCAAACAGCACAAGTCACGTTCTCCTCAATCCCTCCTCACTCATGGTCCTCCCTCTCTCAGCCTCTCCCCTGTTCCCTGAGTGAGGAGGAGGGGAGGAGTGATTGAGGTGACAACGACTTGTTCTGTTGAAGGCCTCCCCCCCCTCACCACACACTGCTGACAGGGAGCCAAGTCATATAAAATAATCAATTAAAAAGTATTGGATTTATTCATATTAGTGACAAGGTATTTTTGAAATTAACTTGCCATAGGCTAGGCTATAGGAACCTGAAAATAACCTCCTTGATGACAGGTTCCGTTTAAAGGGGTTGACAAGCTTTGTCAACAGAACACCCCTGCAGAGCCAGACGATGATATAAGAACTGATATAAGTATAAGCTCTTGTTGTTTAAGATTACCACTTTGAAAAAAAAGTTTGGGATTAAGGACAGCCCCTTTGAGTACAACCCCTTTGAGGACAACCCCTTTAAGAAAAATTCAATAGAAACCCCCATGGAATGGAATATTCTTCCTATACAGCTATCAAAAATGCCTTGGTTTAAAATCTAGTATTATTTTTTTTTTCGAAAAAGTTTTTCCTCACCGTCTTAGTTCTCGATTCAAGGCTGAAACTTCTTTTTTCCGAGAGGGAGTTTTCAAGGATAAAACCTGTTGGTTCCTCGGAGAATGACAACTTTCATTTCTCGCCATGTTCTAGGTCATAACTCCGGCACATAGGAGCTCTTGTGAGGAGAAATACAATATGCCTTTTATTAAATAAAGGAGGGTTAATCATCCGGGCTGACCCACTTTTACTTTCGGCCTCCGAAGTCCTTTGTGTCTATTGTTTCTTATTGTACAAACGCTGCGAGATATTTCTATTTCTTCTCATAAAAGGGAAAACATGAATTTCTTGCTTTTTTTCCTTGAACTCCATAGAAAATGTCAGTCAATGGATAAAAAAAAACGGAAACATTAACTCTATTCACCGGAACGGTTTATTTTACTTTTCCGAACCCATCTAAAAATTTCCCAAATTATAGTTTTATGTAATGAGGGTCATTCTTGAGAGTCTAAAAGTCTTTTTTTGGGGAAAAAATCGGCTCAAGAGAAAAGTATATTGTAATTTCCATATATTGTCGAAAATCAAAAATTTACAAAAAGATTGAAATATGTAAAGCCTGTTCAATGTAGAGGTACTGTCCACTCTGGACAGTCCCCTTTTTACTTATAGGGGCAGATTTACTTACCCCGTCCATTGGCGGTCCAGCGGCGCGTTCTGTGCGGTGGATTCGGGTCCGGCCAGGATTCACTAAGGCAGTTCCTCCGACGTCCACCAGGTGTCGCTGCTGCGCTGAAGAGCATTGGAACACACTGAAGTTCACCAAGCTATCCTGGGGGAAGGTAAGCGTGAGTCCAGTGACACTTTTTTTTTTAAAAATGCGGCTTTTTTCCGAATCCGCCGGGTTTTTGTTCGGCCACGCCCCCCGATTTCCGTCGCGTGCATGCCAGCGCAAATTGGAAATATTCGGGTAACACATCGGGAAAACGCGAATCGGGCCCTTAGTAAATGACCCCCATAGGGTCCCCTTATGATAAGTTGAGGTCTTCCAACTGTCTGGATACATAACAATCAGTTATTGCCAAGTGCTCATTTTCCCTGCAGTTCCCCCGCAGGGGAAATGAAGTATTACACAATACAAACCCCTTCTATAATTAACATATAATATTTCAGGGTAAAGATTAGGTTCCAATTTTCATCATGAGGTTGTGCCTAATGCGTAGACTTTGGGGGGAGGGGTTATTTATCATTGGTTTTTCTGTGTTATTTTGTCGTAAAAAAGTTTTTTAAAAAGTTGCATCAAGGTTTTTGGGGACTTTTCGAAAAAACATCCCAGATCACATCCCAGAACTTAGACCTCAAGAACATTTATTAAAGGGTTAAAGCTACTTGAATGAATCTGATGGGTAGTGAAGCTCCAAAAATAGACATAGATCTGTCCCAAAGAGACGCCTAATGATAAATAACCCCCTTTGAGTCCTTTAGGACTAGAGATACTCTTCTCAATCCTAATCCAGATCATACAGATCACCTCTTGCTACTGTCCCAACTCCATAAATTACACTGTCTATTGGTTTTACTTGTAATGTCAACTTATCTACAGCTCCCCCACAGGCAAAACAAAGAATTACAGGGATACTGTTGAATTTGGCAGTATAGTCCTCCAGAGCAAGGTCCTCGACAGCAAGAAATCTTCTTAAGGGTTACTTATATATTATTTGTCTTGACTGATGACGAAAGAGCAGAAGTTGGATCTCAGAGGTGGCCCATGAGTTATCAAGACCTAATAAAATGTCCCAGTCTACATATTTATATCCCTCAGTTAGTAAAATTTAGACAATGGGAGGGCTTGTGTTTTATTGCTGGTCCACACACCCTGGTACAGGCCTTGTTATAAATTAGATTTATACAGTCCTAACTTGCACAGACTCCAGTAGGGGGCTATTGCTTACTGTCATAAAAGATCTTAAATGAACACACCAGTCACTGATTCATTGAATTACACCTTGTGCGGGGCCTGAAGGGAGAAGCAGGACTCTAGGCTCTACCAAGGTTCTAAGAATACCTGCTCCTCCCTGCACTAGGCTTTATTCATTGAATTAGCTTTGAATGGAGTGTTCCTTTAAATCCAGCGTCGTCCAATGGCCCGGCCCTCTCTCATAGCCACACCCTATTTGCACAAATGGAGGAGGAAAAAATCCAAACCAGCGGTCTCCACCATTTTCTATGTCAAAGAGGCAACAACATGTCCCAAATTGGTTTAAAACTCAAGAAAACCAATCATAAATACAACTCACCTGACAAAAAACAAGCCCTCATAAGAAAAAAGTTACAGCTTATAAAAGGAAAAAGGCTTAGAAATAAAGGGGTGTAACAGTACCTGCGGATTTAGAAAGCTCAATTAACTAGTTCTGAACCAGGTAAGTGGGGAGGGGGCTTTGGTTTTGTAGTGGGGGGTGCAGAATTGTGTTTTATATTAAAGTAACACAAAGAAACACCATCCACGATCATTGGGATTAATATACTATGTAAACTCACACACGTAATGAGCGTCCATGCAAAATCCCGGCGCGGCGTGTGGCTGAGCATGTGATATTGGAATTACGCGCTAATGGATATAACGATAATCCCAGCTGTTAACCTGGAGGTGACAATATTGTCGTCTCGCATCCGGCGCAGGTTGTAATAAGTGGTAACTCCCATGTGTGTGCGTTATTTTCTCATTACACAACTAATAGACTTTATTACACAAATATATTTTTCTGCTTCGCTGTATTTAAATGACTCTGGGAATTCGGCGCTGAGTTATAATATAATAAGCCGCCACAAGTCACCGCTGGCCACTTTTTTAGCCTGTTTGCTGAGCGGGGGGAATATTATGCGCGGTTTATGTCGAATATTTCACAGATCTGAAGGTTGAATGGTCACATGGTGAATTACGTATACATTTAAGGCAGTAACGTATCTCGCCATTAGGACACTGAGTGTATGAAGGTGAAAGAATATCAAATGTAATGGGGGATGATTGGGAAACAAATATAAGCAACACATTGGGGTTCATTCACTATGGGTCCGCCTTTTCGTCGTGTTTCCCAACGATTTCTGTTTTGCGCCTGAATTGCCCCGGGATTTTGGCGCACGCGACCGGATTTTGGCGCATCGGCGCCAGCTTGCACGCGGCAGAAATCAGGGTGCGGGCCGTTGGACAACCCGATGGATTCGGACAATGCGCGGGATTTAACATTTAGAATTGTGTGGCAAGACACGCACTTACAAGCACCGAGAAGAAGAAGGTGAACTCCGGCAGAACTCGGCACAGAAGCAACAGATGCAGGAACTCGGGCGCACAATCTTAGTAAATCGCGGCAGACCCAAAACCACGGGATCGCGACAGGACCGGGTAAGTAAATCTGCCCCATAGGTCCTATCGCAATCCCGCGAGGATTTGGGTCTGCAGCGATTCACTAAGCTCGTGCGTCCGAGTTCCTGCATCCGTCGCTTCTGTGCCGAGTTCTGCCGGAGTTCACCTTCTTCTTCACGGTGCTTGTAAGTGCGTGTCTTGCAACACAATTCTAATGTTAAATCCGCACGTTGTCCGAATCTGTTGGGGGTTTCCGATGGCCCTCCCCCGATTTCTGCTGCGTGCAAGCCAATGCTGATGTGCCAAAATCCCGGGGCAAAACGGAAATCGTCGGGTAACCCTGACGAAGATGCGCCCCACTGATGTTAAAGTTTTCAGAGGGTGCAGAATAAAAAGAAATCAGGCTTATATAGTAAATATACAGTGGCGTAACTTGAAATTGATGGGCCCAATGAAAAGTCTGTGCCTGACCCCCGACTATAATGTATGATTTATAATATAATAGTCTTCTCATATGGGCCTGGTCGCTACCTTACCCTCTGCTCCACCTCAAGTTATGCCCCTGGTAATATGTAAACACAAATCAGATAATCGGATTTAGGGACCATCAAGCCTGGTTAGTTTCTAGACAGCACCAATCATCACCACATACATAAGAAGGTGAAGAGAAGGTGGTCCAACAAAGTTGTAATCTGGCACTCAAATAAACTAATGAGCATGAAAAAGATAACATTGTCAATATGAAGAGACAAAACCAAGTGCGTAGAGGTGAAGTGTCCAGTGAGAAAGGAAGTCTCTTGGCTCTTTGTCCCAATCCCACCCTTCTTCCCTTGGATTATGGTTGCATCTCAACATGGTATCTGTTGGAACGGTCACAGAGGAAGCGAACTGGTGGTGGTTCCACATGTCGTTGAGATCATTGATGCAAATGAACATGTAATAGAACCACCAGGGAGATGGGGTGGCGGTCAAGTTTAAACGATAGGTCATTGTGGCCCTGTGACTCCCCCAACATAGATGGTGGAAGGATTCAGAGATGAAACTTAAAGGTTTCTTAGTAATTTCTGGTTTGACACTCAGACATAGATACTCAGGTGAACTGGTCTCCATTTAGGTTGAACTAGAACTACAGCTGAAGCTTTATACCTCGTATGTAACCCTTGTCTTAGACAGCGTTGGACTGGACCACCACAACTCCAGAGGATCCTCCAGTAGGTCCAGGATTTAATCTAGTACTGGACCTCAGAGATACAGCAGAAGACCTTGTAGACTAGTAGTTATTGGAGATAACCTAAGGCTGGCCAAAGGAACCCCAGTTGGACACTGATCTTTGACCCTAGGTTGGCACACCCAAGTATTGAGTGTTCACTATACCAGCAAGCATTGTCCTCAGTACTGCCCTCTAGACCTACACATAATATTGGTTGTCTACTCTGAGACATTTAAGGTGGACAGACTGCTTCTGATCAGTGAATCTGAGATTACAGCTTGATCCTTGACGATCATGGGATGAGTAATGAGCAGTCCTCAACGTTGAACCTAGTCCTCATGACATGACCCCTCTTCTGCTATTTCCATCTTGGTTGCCATTCTAGATGTTCATACCTATGGTCCTCGGGCAGCCATTAATGTACATGCCGGTGATTATATGGTGGCACTATATCACCCTATACCCAGGGTCAGCCTTATAAACCGTATACCGAGGATCCAACCATCCAAAACTACTGAGCGATGTAAGAGAATGTAATGCACATTTGTGATTTATATATTCCTCTCGATGTCCGGCTATGCTGCAGATGAAAATACCATAAATTATGTGAGCAAAACGAGTTCTAAAGAGAAACAATGGTCATAAAAGAAATATACTTTATAGATCCCTTACTGACATTTTTCTTAATGCAACAATAAAGATTCTGGTCAGTTTCAGGAATCGGAGTCTGAATGAATCCCAAGACCGACAGCTAGCATAATGTTTTATGTGGAAAAGGAGCATGGGAGATTTTACAATGACTCCTCTTTAAGTACTTACCAATGGGTCATCAAATGTTACAAATTATTAGTATTACGAGTATTATTTTAATAGAGATAACCCCATTAAAACAAAGTGGATAATAGATTCTGATCAGTTGATCGCCCCTGGATCCACTTCCTGCTAGGAGACTGGTAGCTGAGCTTATTCCCTGCAGTGGCCACTACAGGTGAAAGGTGGTATTACATGAAATCTTTTTAATTCGAGGGGGAGGTTTGACTTTTACAGAGCATTGTTGCATTCTGGTCCAGAGAGGGCAGCGTGGCCAATCATACATCAATTTCAATTTTGGCAGGGGCTTCTCCATTAGAGTTCCTGTCCTCACTCCCTTTCCTGCACTGTTCAGCGTATATTGCTGTGTAGTTGACAGGAGGAAGGAGAACAGGACAGGGGAAAGGGAGCTGATGCAACAGTTCACTGCCCTATCCTGTGCTATGCATCTCCCCTATTGACTTCACTAGTGGCTTTACTTCCCAACCTCTTCTCCACACTCCGGCTTCTCACTCCTGTATTTTATCGTCTCCTCCCCAGCTGCTCAGTCATGTGTTTTATCCCCTCTATTTGCTCACTTCTGCCCCCTCACAGCTGCTCTCTCCTATTCCCCCCTCATCTGCTCAGTCTTAACTTTTGACCCCCAGCTGCTTCTTTGCCCCCTCAATCCTCCATACACTGTGGCAGCCTTCACTTCAAGCACTCCAAGCCTCCCCCACTAATGAACTGCCCAGCAACTTCCCCCAATAATGAAATGCCCAGCAGTCTCTTCTCATTAATGAAATGCACAGCAACCTCTCCCAGTGATGTAATGAGCAGCAGCAACCTCCCCCCGATGAAAGGGCCAGCAGCCTCCCCCAGTAATGAAATGCCCAGCAGCCTACCCCAGTAATAAAATTCCCAGCAGCCTTCCTCAGTAATGAAATAAAAGCCCAGCTGCTTCCCCCAGTAATGAAATGCCCAGCAGCCTTCCCCCAGTAACGTAATGAACAACAGCCACCCCAGTAATGAAATGACCAGCAGCCTCCCCCGGTAATGTAATGTACAGCAGCCTCCCCAGTAGTGAAATGCCCAGAAGCCTCTCCCAGTAATGTAATGCCCAGCCGCCTCCCCCAGTAATGAAATGCCCTGCAGCCTCCCCGAATAATGAAATGTTCAGCAGCCTCCCCCCAGTAATGAAATGCCCAGCAGCCTAGGCCAGTAATGAAATGCACAGCAGCCTCCCCCCAGTAATGTAATGTCCAGCAGCCTAGGCCAGTAATGAAATGCCCAGCAGCCTCCCCAGTAATGTAATGCCCAACAGCCTCCCTCAGTAAAGAAATGCCTAGCGGCCTCCCCCAGTAAAGAAATGCCCAACAGCCTCCCCCAGTAATGTAATGTACAGCAGCCTCCCCCAGTAACATAATGTACAGCAGCCTCCCCAGTAATGAAAAGCCCAGAAGCCTCCCTCAGTAATGAAATGCCCAGCAGCCTCTCCTAGTAATGAAATGCCCAGCAGCCTCCCCCAGTAATGAAATGCCCAGCAGCCTCTCCTAGTAATGAAATGCTCAGCAGCCTCCCCCCAGTAATGTAATGTCCAACAGCCTCCCCCAGTAATGAAATGCCCAGCAGCCTCTCCTAGTAATGAAATGCCCAGCAGCCTCCCCCCAGTAATGTAATGTCCAACAGCCTCCCCCCAGTAATGAAATGCCAAGCAGCCTCCCCCAGTAAGGAAATGCCCAGACACCTCCCCCCCAGTAATGAAATGCCAAGACACCTCCCGCCAGTAATGTAATGTCCAGCAGCCTCCCCAAGTAATGAAATGCCCAGCAGCCTCCCTCAGTAATGTAATGCCCAGTAGCCTCCCTCAGTAATGTAATGCCCAGCAGCCTCCCCTAGTAATGAAATGCCCAGCAGCCTCCCCAAGTAATGAAATGCCCAGCAGCCTCCCTCAGTAATGAAATGCCCAGCAGCCTCCCCAAGTAATGAAATGCCCAGAAGCTGCCTGGAACTGTATACTTTATAATTGTAATATCAACCAATTTTTTTTGGTCTCTATGACAATTGAATTTTAAAAATGTTGGATTGTCATAAGAACCAGGATTAACAATAAAGCTTAATAATAGACACCTGTAATAACTGTTATAGCTGTTTATTGTAGCCCGAGGTCCGTTTGTAACTAGGGTTCATCTGTAAGTCGGGTGTTCTTAAGTAGGGGACCGCCTGTATAGAAGTTGCTTGTCTACTCCATAGCAGCAGGATGAGAAGTGTTCTCTGTATTACTGATGTAAAATCTATTTTCTGTCCATCCTAACTGTCCAATAAAGCGCACACATCCATACACATGTAATGGCCATAGGGGGACACTTGTGACGGCCGTAATACGACATCGGGTTATTGCCTGTACCGCTGGTGTGCGCAGGTTCTCCTCAGGAGGGGGATTATCCATTACCATTTTTGGCTGAACAAATTGCAAGACAGAACCCAGAGAGGATTTCATGTGAATTCTTCCCGGTTTGCTGATAACAAGCAAGTAGTTGTTTTCTTTAGTTGTGAGGTTGTGCTGAGCGAATATTCGGTGTAGTCAAGCGTTGCCGGCTCCTCCGCTGCTCCTGCTGGGGGGGCGGGGAGGCAGATCCATAAAGGGGCTTCTGGATATTCAACTTTTTCCCAAAAGTAATCAAGACTGTGCAAAGTATAGTGAAAACATCAAAGAATATGCTTTATTACCAATATCCCTTACAAGCAGCAGGCGGGACCATTGTCAGCACCGGGAAACCAGTCCAGTCCAACTTTACTCTGCATTACTTATTTTATAGCACCCCTCCATTATCATCATTAGGGGCACACACAAAACTGGTAGTGTGTAGGGCTGCTACACTCAGGGGCGCTATTAATGTAGGACATCAAGGGGCACTAATACTGTCTAGGACAATCATTGACACTATTACTGTGTAGGACAATCAGGGGCACTATCAATGTGTAGGATACTTAGGGGCACTATTAATGTGTAGGACACTCAGGGGCACTATCAATGTGTAGTATACTTAGGGGCACTATTAATGTGTAGGACACTCAGGGGCACTATCAATGTGTAGGATACTTAGGGGCACTATTAATGTGTAGGACACTCAGGGGCACTATCACTGTGTAGGACACTCAGGGGCACTATCACTGTGTAGGACACTCAGGGGCACTATTAATGTGAAGAACACTCAGGGGCACTATCAATGTGTAGGACACTCAGGGGGACTATTAATGTGAAGAACACTCAGGGGCACTATTAATGTGTAGGACACTTAGGGGCACTATTAATGTGTAGGACACTCAGGGGCACTATTAATGTGTAGGACACTCAGGGGCACTATCACTGTGAAGGACACTCAGGGGCACTATTAATGTGTAGGACACTCAGGGGCACTATTAATGTGTAGGCCACTCAGGGGCACTATCAATGTGTAGGACACTCAGGGGCACTATTAATGTGTAGGACACTTGGGGGCACTATTAATGTGTAGGACACTCAGGGGCACTATTAATGTGAAGAACACTCAGGGGCACTATCACTGTGTAGGACACTCGGGCACTATTAATGTGAAGAACACTCAGGGGCACTATTAATGTGTAGGACACTTGGGGGCACTATTAATGTGTAGGACACTCAGGGGCACTATCACTGTGTAGGACACTCAGGGGCACTATCAATGTATAGGACACTTAGGGGCACTATTAATGTGTAGGGCACTTAGGGGCACTATTAATGTGTAGGGCACTTAGGGGCACTATTAATGTGTAGGACACTTGGGGGCACTATTAATGTGTAGGACACTCAGGGGCACTATCACTGTGTAGGACACTCAGGGGCACTATCAATGTGTAGGACACTTAGGGGCACTATTAATGAGTAGGGCACTTAGGGGCACTATTAATGTGTAGGGCACTTAGGGGCACTATTAATGTGTAGGGCACTTAGGGGCACTATTACTGTGTAGGACACTCAGGGGAACTATCAATGTGTAGGACACTCAGGGGCACTATTACTGTGTAGGACATTTAGTGGAACTATTACTGTGTAGGACACTCAGGGGAACTATCAATGTGTAGGACACTCAGGGGCACTATCAATGTGTAGGCCACTCAGGGGAACTATCAATGTGTAGGACACTCAGGGGCACTATTACTGTGTAGGACATTTAGTGGAACTAATACTGTGTAGGCCACTCAGGGGAACTATCAATGTGTAGGATACGCACGGGAACTAATACTGTGATATTAATCAAATAACATCAGTGGGTTCTTTTTGGATGACATTACAATTTGGATAATGCTCTGCTTTTTCCTGTTCCACCCCTATAGGTACTCACCTGGGAACATGAAAGTTGTAGGACTATCTGTCCCCTCTTCACACTCGGGGAGATATAGAAGATTTTGGAAGAACTGTACCACCCCAGGTCCTCCAGGGCAGGTGTAATGGAGTTAGGGGTGTGGCAAATGCTCGCAGGCGGTACTATATACGCCCAGTGAGTTCCGCCCCCACTTAGTATCCGATCCATTCACATAGACAATGCTGTATTCCCTTAGCTACATAAAGTAACTTGCCCAAGGTCACAGGGAGCTGTAGCAGGCGATACATACTGGGTTAACCTGATACTATGTTGTTAGCCCCATGCTGCTCCCATAAGCCAAGTGTGACTACTGCCTCAGTTTAGAGGATAGAGCTTAGTGTTCGGAGCAATGATACCATATGGAGGATGTTGAAAGGTTGCCAGGTGACTGTTCCCATCATCATTTGGGTGTGGAAATAACAATTGTAAACCTGACATTATTTAGCAGGGGCTTTACTGTCTTGAGGGTCCCGTCCTCCGTGCGATCCCCTAATCTCTTCTCAATGGACCCCAGGAAATAAACCGTCATAAGATCTCGATAATAAAACCACTGTACAAGAAGAAGAATAAAGCGACTGGAGCCTCCAGACTCTGCGAGAACACATTGATGTGAATTGCTGCTTTAATAGTTGCTAAATACACAGTCTCTCCTCTGCGCCATATGGTCTATGATGGAAAAATAGCAGTCAACAGAACAACAAAAGTCATCCCGATGAAGGCTGGGGGCGGGTGGAGTAACCCTTTCTTACTAGACACTGTATGGCATACCATGGAGGGCATAGCGGGTGACCTAGGCAGAGGGCATGCCCCTACCCATAGTATTGTCATATCCCTCTGTTTTACCCCTTTCTTCGTGTATCTCTTCCGAAGTATCAGCTTTATTTAACAAAAACAGATCGCCAAATCCTCTGCATGAAGATCAAATTAACCCTGCACCCAGAAAACAAAAGTGGACCATACACGAGTCACATTTACCGGTGTTCACCATTGCCTGTATAGATTTTGTTGACCATCTTGTTCCTGGAGGGGTCTCCTAAAATGACAATTTTACTTTGACAATAAAGTTATCTGTAAATCATCATACCCCTTCCTTAAGAGGGATCTGTACATTACATAAAGATTCTTTGCCCCAGTGCCCATTTTTGTGGACTTCCCAAAAGTATAGTTAACACAAATGACTGAGGTATCAGGAACACTATCACGGGTGCCCCTGCAATCCATATTTTGGATCGCAGGCACACCCGCACCCCTCTCCTTGGCGGCGCCCCGTTACATGTGGACTCACCTCTCCTTGTTCCTGCTCCCGTCCTGGCTGGCCAGCGTGCGCTTCCCCGCTCCCTAATGCGCGCAAGCTCTGGCACTCACAGATTTAAAGGGCCAGCACACCACGATTGGCCCTGGTCACTTCTGGTTTTTCCTTAAAAGCCGCCTCCTCCCAGCAACTCCCGCCGGATCTTAGTGCTACTTGGCTATTAGAAAGCTTCCTCCTGTCATCCTTGTGCCTGCTCTGCTCCATCGCTGCCAGCCTTGATCTCCTGCTCCATTTCCAACCTCACAACATTGCCGCCTGCCTTGACCATTTGCCTGTTCCTGACCACAAGACTACCAAATGATTCTGTATCTCGACCTTGGCTGACACCATGGGCAAGTCACACCTGTGGAATGACCTGGTGGCATCATGCCGCAGCAAGATCATCCTGATTTGTGGTGGGCTCTGGTGAAGACTGGGTGCCACTTAGATTCTGGTCCCAGGTGTCGACTTGTGTCATCATCCGCGGTGGTCCAGGGGGTTCACTGACTCCGAGCCCTGACAAACACACAGGAAGGAATGAGATATATTGACTTTTTTTGCCTAATTTGCTGTAAAGTTTAGTTGTCTGGTTGCAGAAATTCTGACTACCTGCAACCACCACTTGAGGGAGCTAACAAGCTAACTGCATACTGTGTTATGTGTGTGTGACTGTGTGTGAGCACCATTTGTTTGTACAATAGTACATTACCCACCGCGACTTTCCTTACTCATCTATATATCTCTGTTATCTACTGCTCCCTGTGACAGAGACCACTAGGTCCGAATGTTACGGAAAACATTGCAAAAAAGTGGAATTACCTGTATATTTCAAATAAAAATAATTTTACCATTAAAGGAGTGCTCTGTAGTAAAATGCCCTAGGGCACCCTTTTATTTCTGTAACGTCAAGGGAAAAATGACCATTTATGACCCCAGAAGCGAATTGGCGAGGGGGCCTACTTTATTGGAATATGGTCGCCATCTTGAAAGCCGCCATATGGATAAACTGAAAGTTTTTCCAATAGGAAGGTGATCATGTAGCATATCGAGGAAGGATAGAATTGTCTGGAGAATCCAATGCAGCAATCAGATTTGCCATATCGCATGTGGTTTAAGACTTCTCAATGGATTGACCAGGAATTACTATTGATGAACTAAGATGTGTATTGGCCAGAAGATGACTGGTGAAGGGTTCTGGCAGTAGTTTATTATAGTATAGGTGCCCTCACCCACCATATTTTATACTGAGAAGGACCTGCACCTATAAAATCCTGATATATCTGTTCCTACTCTCAGTATCCATCTACACAAGACCCATTTCAGGTCCTACAAAGGTCCTGAAACCAGAAACAGAAGGGACACATCTTCCATTCCGAAAGAAACTGGTTCTAGCACCAGATGTAGGAAGTGATTCCAGACTTGTAGGGGCCATAATATTCATCCAGCCCAAGGCCTATGGTGGTCTTAATCCTGGTGGTCCAGGTGTTGGCCTCTCCTTATCAGATATTGTTGGCCTTACTTGGGAATAACCCAACAATAATTATGCCTGGACCACCCCTTTAAGCTTCTATGGCGCTCTCCCGAAGGAGAGACAATACTTGAATGAGACATCTTCATGTGTGTTCCTCCCCATAACCATATATGACCCCCAACGTCCCTCCCCTATTAAACTTGGTTTTTAATTTCCTTTAAGAATATGTATAGCGAGACAGCGTGAGGATATCGGCAAAAGCATCATTGAATTAATCCTTGACAGCTATTGAAAGAAATAAAACAAGATTACGCTGAGTAGAGGCTCATTTTAAGAAGCTCAGGAGAACGATCAGGTTTAAAGTGGATAATCCTGAAGAAGGCGATTCCATGTATCACTTACCGCCGAGCCCTGGGCGATCTACTGCTTCTTCCGTGACTTAGACATCCACATTTGATTTAATTCACATTAGTACGTGGACACAATGCATTCAGAAAGAGAGAACATGACGCTGTGAAGCTGTAAATTCAATGACATGGATTATTCCCAGACATTACTGCCTGAAGTATTACCGGCTTAGATACATTTTAAAGGAGGTGTATAGTGTGATAATTCCACATTGTTGTAAGTGTTACCAGGTTTTACTACTGCGGGCAATCAGTTATAAGCTCACTGGCAGCAAGTGTTTCATTTTACTACAGCACCCCCAGAGGAGAAGTGAGGTATTACACGGTTCTTAGTGAGCTGGTAATAGGCAGTGCGGACTCTTTGGGTCCTCCAGAGGAGCTCACTAGTCTTGTAGGCTTCTTTAAAAAGGGGAATAGGGGAAGAAGATGGACAGAATCTGTAGAGATTCTGCAGCATATATCAGAACATTTAAATCTAGAAGATCAGGGAAATAGTGGTCTGATATCTCAAAGATCTGAGAAAGAGGAGTTCTCTGGCATCTTGAAGAGCCAGGAAAGAGTAGTCTGACATAGCAAAAAGCTGTAAAGGAATGGTCTGACATCTAGAAGAGCTTTGAAGGAGTGGTGTGCCATCTTGAACAGCTGGAAAGGCATGGTCTGACATCTAGAAGAGCTTTGAAGGAGTGGTCTGACATCTAGAAGAGCTTTGAAGGAGTGGTCTGACATCTAGAAGAGCTTTGAAGGAGTGGTCTGACATCTAGAAGAGCTTTGAAGGAGTGGTGTGCCATCTTGAACAGCTGGGAAGGAGTGGTCGGACATCTAGAAGAGCTTTGAAGGAGTGGTGTGCCATCTTGAACAGCTGGGAAGGCGTGGTCTGACATCTAGAAGAGCTTTGAAGGAGTGGTCTGACATCTAGAAGAGCTTTGAAGGAGTGGTGTGCCATCTTGAACAGCTGGGAAGGAGTGGTCGGACATCTAGAAGAGCTTTGAAGGAGTGCTGTGCCATCTTGAACAGCTGGGAAGGCGTGGTCTGACATCTAGAAGAGCTTTGAAGGAGTGGTCTGACATCTAGAAGAGCTTTGAAGGAGTGGTCTGACATCTAGAAGAGCTTTGAAGGAGTGGTGTGCCATCTTGAACAGCTGGGAAGGAGTGGTCGGACATCTAGAAGAGCTTTGAAGGAGTGGTGTGCCATCTTGAACAGCTGGGAAGGCGTGGTCTGACATCTAGAAGAGCTTTGAAGGAGTGGTCTGACATCTAGAAGAGCTTTGAAGGAGTGGTGTGCCATCTTGAACAGCTGGGAAGGAGTGGTCGGACATCTAGAAGAGCTTTGAAGGAGTGCTGTGCCATCTTGAACAGCTGGGAAGGCGTGGTCTGACATCTAGAAGAGCTTTGAAGGAGTGGTCTGACATCTAGAAGAGCTTTGAAGGAGTGGTGTGCCATCTTGAACAGCTGGGAAGGAGTGGTTGGACATCTAGAAGAGCTTTGAAGGAGTGCTGTGCCATCTTGAACAGCTGGGAAGGCGTGGTCTGACATCTAGAAGAGCTTTGAAGGAGTGCTGTGCCATCTATAAGAGTAAGGAGCAGTGGTCTGATATCTAGAAGAGCTGGGAAGGAGAAGTCAGGCGCCTAGAAGACCCATGAAGGAGTAGTCTGACATCTAAAAGAGCTTGAAATAAGTGGTCTGACATCTAGAATCTGGAAAAGCTATGAAGGAGTGGTCTGACATATAGAAGAGCTATGAAGGATGGAAAGGATAAAATTAAAGAACCTTAAGCATTGATTGAGCTTGGAAGGGCTCTCTTGGTGTTCACATGTAGAACAAATGTTAAAATGAATTCTTATCTATCGAACACATCTATGACTCCTCCTTCCCAGCTCTTTTAGATGTCAGACCACTTCTTTATTTCATGTCAAGATTTCAGAACACTTCTCCCAGCGGTTGTCAGACCACTCATTCCAAACTCTTCTAGATGTCAATAAATCCTTATGGTTCTTCTAGATATCATAGTTTCATAGTTTCATAGTTTATATGGTTGAAAAAAGA
Organism: Engystomops pustulosus; assembly: GCF_040894005.1. Classification (NCBI taxonomy): domain Eukaryota; kingdom Metazoa; phylum Chordata; class Amphibia; order Anura; family Leptodactylidae; genus Engystomops; species Engystomops pustulosus. The sequence goes on from NC_092418.1 coordinate 23,073,923, forward strand.
CACTTGTCCATCAAGTTCAACCAAGGAAGGGAAGGGATTGGATGAGGAAGGGATTTACGGGAAACAATTCTATAAAACATAACCATATCAGACCACTCCTTTATTTTATTTCAAGATTTCAGAACACTTCTCCCAGGGCTTCTAGTTGTCTGTCCGCTTATTCCAAACTCTTCTAGATGTCAATAGATCCTTATGGTTCTTCAAAGTTCTTCTGGATGCCAGACCATTACTTCCAAGCTCCTCTAGATGTCAGATCACTTCTTAAGTTTCTTCTATATGGTAGAAAATACATTCAAAGTTCTTCTAGATGTCCGACAACTCCTTTATTTTATTTCAACATATCAGAACATCATTCCCAGGGCTTTTATTTGTCAGACCACTCATTGCAAACTCTTGTATATGTCAATAAATCCTTATGGTACTTCTATTTGGAAGACTTAGACTTCAAAGCTCTCCGAGATGCCAGACCATTACATCCAAAGCTCTTCTAGATGTCAGATCACTTCTTAAGTGTCTTCTATATGGCAGACAGCACATTCAAAGCTCTTGTAGATGTCAGACCACTCCTTTATTTCACTTCAAAATTCCAGAACACTTCTCCCAGGGCTTCTAGTTGTCAGACCACTCTTTCCAAGTTCTTCTAGATGCCAATAAATCCTTATGGTTCTTCTATTTGGCAGACCACATCTCCAAAGCTCCTCTTGATGTCAGATCACTTCTTAAGGTTCTTCTATATTGCAGACAACACATTCAAAGCTCTTCTAGATGTCAGACCACTCCTTTATTTCACTTCAGAATTCCAGAACACTTCTCCCAGGGCTTCTAGTTGTCAAACCACTCATTCCAAACTCTTCTAGATGTCAATAAATCCTTATGGTTCTTCTATTTGGCAGACCACATCTTCAAAGCTCTTTTAGATGCCAGACCATTACTTCCAAGCTCCTCTAGATGTCAGGTCACTTCTTAAGTTTCTTCTATATGGTAGACAACACATTCAAAACTCTTCGAGATGTCAGATCACTCTTTATTTTATTTCAACATATCAGAACACTTCTCCAAAGGCTTCTAGTTGTCAGACCACTCATTCCAAGTTCTTCTAGATGTCAATAAATCCTTATGGTTCTTCTATTTAGCAGACTAAAACTTCAAAGCTCCTCTAGATGTCAGACCATTACTTCCAAAGCTCCTCTAGATGTCAGATCACTTCTTCAGGTTCTTCTATACGCATTCAAAGCTCTTCTAGATGCCAGACCATTACATCCAAGCTCCTCTAGATGTCAGGTCACCTGTTAAGTTTCTTCTATATGGCAGACAGCACATTCGAAGCTCTTCTAGATGTCAGACCGCAACCTTTATTTCACTTCAACACATCAGAACACTTCTCCCAGGGCTTTTAGTTGTCAGACCACTTATTCCAAGTTCTTCTAGATGCCAATAAATCCTTATGGTTCTTCTATTTGGAAGACTAAAACTTCAAAAATCTTCTAGATGCCAGACCATTGCATTCAAAGCTCTTCTAGATGTCATATTACTTCTTAAGGTTCTTCTATATGGCAGACAACCCATTCAAAGCTCTTCTAGATGTCAGACCGCAACCTTTAAGAATAAAGGGACACTCCATACTATCACATTGTGTGGAAGCTGTCACTCCCCTAATCTCACATATTAGATCCATGTCTTCACACGTCATGTCTTCACAACTTATTAATAATATCCAAAAAGAAAACTAGTAGAGGTAATGACGCTTTAAGGATTCTCATTTTTTTCCCATTCCCCACCAGACATTTCATCAGTAATATTCTTTGGGGATCCTTCAAGCAAACGAAGCCGTTGTTTATTATTTAATGATGTGGCGTGAATAATGTAGACTAATTGATTGAAAGTCTTTGTTGGATGCGGCCGGATTAATGCTGGAGCAGAAGGTGCGGAGACAGCAATTCACTTTATTAATGACAATACCAAGGATTAAGCCGGAGCCTTCCCTCTTCTTCTTACACCTCCTCTTAATTGCTCGCTCAGGACATGACGCTACTAATAGGCTCCAGTTCAGACCAAGCTCTCGGGGGTTTCACTCCTCGCTCAGCCTCCTTCTATCATATCTCCTTCTACTTGAGATTCTGCACAGTCGTGTGATGGACCAGCTGGTACTTTACATGCGGGAGGCATATTCCTTCGCTTTGCTTAACATATTGTGTGAACAATTCATTTAATTTCATTTCTTGAGCAGTGCAGGGTTTGGGGTTAGGAGAAAATCTCTACCAAGTGTCTGTCAACACCGATGGAAATGCTGCTCTTCTAGGGATCACAGCTGATTTAACGCATTGGTGGGTCCGACGTAAAGGTTATAAATAGAGATGGGCGAATTTGTTAAGATTCGGTTCGTCCCGATTCGCCAAATTTTTGGAAAAAATTTGATTCGACCCGATTCGAATCATGACGAATTGCATTAAAAAACAGGTATTTCCTGGCTGCAGAGAGCCTGTAGGGTGTTGTAGAACATTGTGCCATGCTTACATATACATAGGGAGCGTGGTTTGGTCTTCAAACAATCCTGTGTTTTAATATGACAGGCACATGACAGCCGCCGCTCTTAGAATCGCTTCACTCTTCACTTCCATGTGCACTTACATAGGCCAACTTCCCCAAATAAGCGAAGCGGGAACGCAGCCTGACAAGGTAACGTCTGTGCCAGCTCGAAAGAACCGAGCTGAGGGCCAAGATCCCACTATAACATCAAAGAGTGCACTCTTACACTGACATCAGATGATTCCATAGATTACGACAGAACCTGTTCTGTTAAACCCTGATACATGTAGAAACCCCCCAAAAGAGTGGAGAGGATGGAGAGGCAGTAATTCTGCATTGACGTCACTGATCATTTTGCCCTTTGACATTAAAAAACAGAAATTTATAATACCAAAACACATACGCACAGATATACAGCATATATACACACACATCCAGTATACACAGCATATACACAGATATACAGCATATATACACACACATCCAGTATATACAGCATACATACACACATGTATACATGCATTTACATATGTAGCAATTATACTCACCCCAGCTGGATGTCACTTGGTCGGGACGTGGTGGCAGGTGAAGTGGACCGCGAAGGAAAGGGCGGTCGGGCTGGACATGAGGCGCGCAGGCCGGGCCAAAGGTGAAGCGGGCGGGCCGGGGAGCGCAGGGGCCGTGGCACTTGCCCGGGTCAGCCGAGTGCTGACGCCAGGCCTGCAGCACAGTACTATCCCTATCCTGTATTTATGGGCACAGTACTACTACTCCTATCCTGTATATATGGGCACAGCACAGTACTACTACTCCTATCCTGTATATATGGGCACAGCACAGTACTACTACTCCTATCCTGTATATATAGGCACAGCACAGTACTACTACTCCTATCCTGTATATATGGGCACAGTACTACTACTCCTATCCTGTATATATGGGCACAGCACAGTACTACTACTCCTATCCTGTATATATGGGCACAGCACAGTACTACTACTCTTATCCTGTATATATGGGCACAGTACAGTACTACTACTTCTATCCTGTATATATGGGTACAGCACAGTACTACTACTCCTATCCTGTATATATGGACACAGCACAGTACTACTACTCCTATCCTGTATGTATGGGCACAGCACAGTACTATTACTCCTATCCTGTATATATGGGCACAGCACAGTACTACTACTCCTATCCTGTATATATGGGCACAGCACAGTACTACTACTCCTATCCTGTATATATGGGCACAGCACAGTACTACTACTCCTATCCTGTATATATGGGCACAGCACAGTACTACTACTCCTATCCTGTATATATGGGCACAGCACAGTACTACTACTCCTATCCTGTATATATGGGCACAGGGCAGTACTACTACTCCTATCCTGTATATATGGGCACAGCACAGTACTACTACTCCTATCCTGTATATATGGGCACAGCACAGTACTATTACTCCTATCCTGTATATATGCGCACAGCACAGTACTACTACCCCTATCCTGTATATATGGGCACAGCACAGTACTACTCCTCCTATCCTGTATATATGTACACGGCACAGTACTACTACTCCTATCCTGTATATATGTACACGGCACAGTACTACTACTCCTATCCTGTATATATGGGCACCGCACAGTACTACTACTCCTATCCTGTATATATGGGCACCGCACAGTACTACTACTCCTATCCTGTATATATGGGCACAGCACAGTGCTACTACTCCTATCCTGTATATATGGGCACAGCACAGTACTACTACTCCTATCCTGTATATATGGGCACAGCACAGTACTACTACTCTTATCCTGTATATATGGGCACAGCACAGTACTACTACTCCTATCCTGTATATATGGGCACAGCACAGTACTACTACTCTTATCCTGTATATATGGGCACAGTACAGTACTACTACTTCTATCCTGTATATATGGGTACAGCACAGTACTACTACTCCTATCCTGTATATATGGGCACAGGGCAGTACTACTACTCCTATCCTGTATATATGGGCACAGCACAGTACTATTACTCCTATCCTGTATATATGGGCACAGCACAGTACTACTACTCCTATCCTGTATATATGGGCACAGGGCAGTACTACTACTCCTATCCTATATATATGGGCACAGCACAGTACTATTACTCCTATCCTGTATATATGGGCACAGCACAGTACTACTACTCCTATCCTGTATATATGGGCACAGCACAGTACTATTACTCCTATCCTGTATATATGGGCACAGCACAGTACTACTACCCCTATCCTGTATATATGGGCACAGCACAGTACTACTCCTCCTATCCTGTATATATGTACACGGCACAGTACTACTACTCCTATCCTGTATATATGTACACGGCACAGTACTACTACTCCTATCCTGTATATATGGGCACCGCACAGTACTACTACTCCTATCCTGTATATATGGGCACAGCACAGTACTACTACTCCTATCCTGTATATATGGGCACAGCACAGTGCTACTACTCCTATCCTGTATATATGGGCACAGCACAGTACTACTACTCCTATCCTGTATATATGGGCACAGCACAGTACTACTACTCTTATCCTGTATATATGGGCACAGCACAGTACTACTACTCCTATCCTGTATATATGGGCACAGCACAGTACTACTACTCTTATCCTGTATATATGGGCACAGTACAGTACTACTACTTCTATCCTGTATATATGGGTACAGCACAGTACTACTACTCCTATCCTGTATATATGGGCACAGGGCAGTACTACTACTCCTATCCTGTATGTATGGGCACAGCACAGTACTATTACTCCTATCCTGTATATATGGGCACAGCACAGTACTACTACTCCTATCCTGTATATATGGGCACAGCACAGTACTACTACTCCTATCCTGTATATATGGGCACAGCACAGTACTACTACTCCTATCCTGTATATATGGGCACAGCACAGTACTACTACTCCTATCCTGTATATATGGGCACAGCACAGTACTACTACTCCTATCCTGTATATATGGGCACAGGGCAGTACTACTACTCCTATCCTGTATATATGGGCACAGCACAGTACTACTACTCCTATCCTGTATGTATGGGCACAGGGCAGTACTACTACTCCTATCCTGTATATATGGGCACAGCACAGTACTATTACTCCTATCCTGTATATATGGGCACAGCACAGTACTACTACTCCTATCCTGTATATATGGGCACAGCACAGTACTATTACTCCTATCCTGTATATATGGGCACAGCACAGTACTACTACTCCTATCCTGTATATATGGGCAGAGCACAGTACTACTACTCCTATCCTGTATATATGGGCACTGCACCTCTATCTGTGTCGTAAGGATTTTAGAAAAATCAGCTCACGTTTGGTGACCCCCCAGAATCTGATATTATTCCCAATCCTCAATATCACAAACCTGGAAATCCTCAGGGTGGCGCGGCACGACTGCAGAGGCTGGACCTTTATGGTTTCTGCAATGTTCTATTTGACACAGGGGCAAGAACAGCTCCTCCTTCTGTAGGGTAATAATGTCACTAAGCTCCAAAGACCCATCGCTTTACATGGATTACCCTGCCTCTAGGGGGCGCTCACTCATCACTCAGGAGCTATATAAAAACATGTTAGCACCTCCCTGTGTGGACGGGGAATGATATATAAAGGAGCCAAACTATAACATACACGGCTTTTTTACCAGCTTTATGTTGTTTCTTTTCTTCCTTTCCTTTACTCCATGTTCTTATTATATGAATTTGTTATGAACTTAAAGTGTCCCTCCAGCCAGAAAAACACCTTATACCTGGTGCCTCCATATCTTTTATTCATCTCCCCTGAAGGGTCTCTCTAGAATAGCTGCTGACTACTCTATAGAAGTGGTCTGTAGTCTGACACGCCCCCTGAGCTGGGACAAGGGAAGGGGCGTGTCTGTGACCCATATGCCGCTTCCCTGAAGAAGTCATGGGTCTTTTTCGGATTACAGGAAGTCCCCTGGGTTACGTACAGGGTCAGTTCTGTAGGTTTGTTCTTAAGTTGAGTTTGTATGTAAGTCGGAACTGTATATTTTATAATTGTAACCCCAGACTAAATTTCTTTGGTCTCTGTGCAATTGGATTTTAAAAATGTTGGGTTGTCATAAGAGCCAGGATTAACAATACATCTTCATTACAGCCTGGGGGTAAAATACAATAAATTACCAACATCCAGGGGTCCGTTTGTAACTAGGGGTCGTCTGTAAGTCGGGTGTTCTTAAGTAGGAGACTGCCTGTATTCATATAGGGGAGGATAGATATAGATCCATAGCAGAATAATGGGCACCAGATACGTGGACTAGTCACGGCCAATGTAGTGTTCTGGGTGGAGCGCCCCTTTAAACTATTTATCCTATAGATAAAGTTTTGTGTTTGATTCCGTCCAGGAATAAATATTTTATCTCCTCGCTCCAGTCTAATCGCCGGAGGCAGACACAATGCAGTGTACATTATAGATCCCCTAAGCAAGGCTCAGCAAACATATGCCGGGGATAAAATATTCATGAAGATACTTGAAGAGAACTCCAGTCCATGGAAGACCCCTCCGATCATACAGTCCCCAGCCAAACATTAGGATATATTGTGTATATACATCACAGAGAGGAAAAGCAGAGCAAGGATGTGATGTGCCGGCAATGAGGAGCCGAGTTTCCAGCGGGGGGCAGCAGAGAGCTGCCAATCACCAGCAGGAGCCGCCTCATATCTGGTGACCGCCTGATAGTGTCACATTCCCTTTAAGCCCTCGAAGGATCCAACTATATTATTATTATTATTATTATTATTATTATTATTATACATATTATTTCTATTATTATTATTATTTTTATCCTTATTATTTATTATTATTATTTCTATTATTCATTATTATTTATATGTATATTATTATTATCCATATTATTCTATTTCTATTATTGTTATGAATAATATTATTATTTCTATTATTCATTATTATGCATATGAATATTATTATTCTCCATATTATTTCTATTATTATTTTATCCGTATTATTTAAATTATTATTACCATCCATATTATTATTATTTTTATTAATATAATTATTTCATCCATATTATTTCTATTATTATTATATATTTCTATTTTTTTTTCTATTATTACTATTTTTAATCTAACATTTTTCTTAAAATAACCTTTTTAATTTGCTGTCTGTTTTGCAGGATGACTTGTTATTTTTCAAGGCACATCATTGGGGTGCATAAAATATAATCCAAATCTTTATTACATTTATCCGTTGTTGGAGAGTAAAAAAAAAAAGTCACTTTTTTTGGGTTATGTGTTTTTTTTCGGTTTGTCGTGTTCTTATGACTTTTGTGAGACTAAATATGGTTACATTTGGCATCAATAATAATATATTAAATATAATAGGACATCAACCACCAGGATGAAGGATTGTAAACCAAGCGCACTGACTGGTGTGTGCCCCCTCTGGAAGGATCTGCTCTTCTTTAATCTTATATTCATTAATACTATTCAGGTCCTGGCAGGGCGATTGCTCATGTACACATAAGATCACATGACCCTCCATCTGCGGCCATTTTATGGACAGAAATCTCTGGCTGATGAGGTAAAAGACAGGGGGCTTCACTTTACATATCAGGAAAGCGGAGCAGAACTATTAAAGGAAACCTACCATTTGATTTGATGCATTATGAAGCAAACATACCTTGATAATGCTGTAGCTACACTGATGCAGGATCATATCTTGGTTACTCCCTGTGCTGAGTGCTGATAAAACAGAGATAACATTATGATAATGAAGCTTTCTGGCTTCAGTGGCTCCTTCAGCGCTTGTCTAGCATGTGACTGCAGGAGAGAATGACGTCATCTGGCTTGTGCCTGGAGGCAGAATAATCAATTGCTGCACAATCCCCCAGCTGATGTGTATGAATGACCCAGCTCAGGTTAATTAGTGCTTGACTAACCTCCATTTTTAATTTCAAGCCTGTCCCAGCTTTCCCAAGGTCCTGAGTGGTATAATTGTTTTATCAGCAAAACCACTCAGCTCAGGGATTAACCAAGATATCATCCTGCATCAGTGTAGCTGCAGCATTCTCAAGGTAGGTTTGCTTCATAATGCATCAAATCAAATGGTGGGTTTGCTTTAATAGATACATATTGGTAAATTACCTTGTTTTTTGCAGGTATTATGACAGTAGTGGGCAGAGCCCAAGAGCTTACACTCCTATCAGTGGGGGGCGTCTCTGAGGGCTACTTTACCATAAAATCCTGCTGGCATCACACAATTGTGTTAATGGGTACATGTAGGTCCGTAGGGGGCTCCCAATTTCATTGTTTCCCTACCGACCTTTAGCAATAGCTACCGTCTAAGGCAGTGGTGGGGAACCTATGGCACGGGTGCCGGAGGTGGCACTGAGAGCCCTTTCTGTGGGCACCCAGGCCATTGCCCCAGCATAGAGTTTGCCAGATAAGACTCAAGGCTTCCTCCTGCACTCCAAGACAGCCCAGGACGTGCCACGCTCAGCGCTATTTTATAGAAAGATCCTGGGCTGCCAGGATGTGGATAGAGATGGATTGTCATTAGAATTCCTGCTCTGGGTCTCCAGATTCTTCCTCATCAGGAATTGAATTTTATTAGTGTCCTCAGGATGCCAATACAATTGAAACCTGTGATACAGCAGGGAGCAATAAATTACGGCTTGAATTGTCATGTCAGCGCTTATAGATGGGTTTTGGTTATAGTTTGGGCACTCTGGGGCTCATTTACTAAGGGTCCGTCATAGTTAATAGGGTGACTTAATAACACAAGCAACAGCGCGTCCTGCGGTGCAGTCCGCGGAGATAAACAATGGGGCTTATTTACTAAGGGTCCCGCGGAACGCACTTTTGTCATATTTTAGAAATTTTTGGGTTTCACACGCTTGCAACAGGTATTTAGAAGGGAATTGTCATTCGCGATAGGATTTTGGCGCAATCGCACCGGCTTTCTTGCAACAGAAATGGGGGGGGGGGGGCGTGCCGTCGGATGGTCCGACTGATTCGGACTGAGCGCGGGATTCAATATTCAAATTGTGTCGCAACCAATGCACTTACATGCACCAGGAAGAAGATGGTGAACACATGCAGGATATCGGCGCACGCTCGTAGTGAATCGCGGCACAATCTGTGATTCTCAGACATTCTGGATCGGGGAACGCGACATGGACGAGTAAGTAAATGTGCCCCATTGTGTATACTGACAGATAAAGCCACACACAACTCGGCTGAAAGTAAAGGAGCTTAATGGATGTGGAAATGAGGGCAACACATGGCTTCCTGGAAATCCAGCTGGTATTACATACAAAAAAGTGAGAAAGAGGGGTTTGTGTTATGTGGGTGGTTGGTATTGGGCGTTGGAAAGGTGTAGAGATGAAATAGAGTAGTATAAAAAATACAATACAATCCAACCAAAAATAGTTGTGCTGTCTGCATTCACCACTAGGGGAGCTCTTACACTAAGCAGAATCATCAGTAATTGTCCAATGAGCACCACCTAGTGGAGGGAGCAGGAGGACAGGATTTTGAACACATATGATAGAGAGATAGATATCAAGCAGGCTTGATAAAGGTGTAACAGTACACCGAAACGTCGCTTTTTATGGAATAAAGCTTCACCCCTGTCACTACTACAAGGAGTGCTGCCTCTTCACTGAACCTAGATAGATAGATAGATATGAGATAGACAGACAGACAGCTAGATAGATAGATAGATAGATATGAGATAGACAGACAGACAGCTAGATAGATAGATAGATAGATAGATAGGTAGAACCATTTTTCACAGTCCCGCTGCTACTAAAAAATAGCCACAAAAGTATGAAAAAACACCTTGTACTGATCTGCTCACAGATACCCTTTAAGTGGGGAAGATGCACCGCAGTGTGAGGACATACCCCGAGTCTAATACATACAACTCAGAGGTTGGAGTTCTACTATAAAGTGCATGTGTGCACATGCGCAAATACATGATAGGCTCAGCGACGTTATGTGGCGACAAATTTAGGAAGCACAATGTATAAAAAGCGCAACGTATAAGAAGCACAATGTATAAGAAGCACAATGTATAGGAAGCACAATGTATAAGAAGCACAATGTATAGGAAGCACAATGTATAAGAAGCACAATGTATAGGAAGCACAATGTATAAGAAGCACAATGTATAGGAAGCACAATGTATAAGAAGCACAATGTATAGGAAGCACAATGTATAAGAAGCACAATGTATAAGAAGCACAATGTATAAAAAGCGCAACGTATAAGAAGCACAATGTATAAGAAGCACAATGTATAGGAAGCACAATGTATAAGAAGCACAATGTATAGGAAGCACAATGTATAAGAAGTGCAATGTATAAGAAGCGCAATGTATAAGAAGCACAATGTATAGGAAGCACAATGTATAGGAAGCACAATGTATAAGAAGCACAATGTATAGGAAGCACAATGTATAGGAAGCACAATGTATAAGAAGCACAATGTATAAGAAGCACAATGTATAGGAAGCACAATGTATAAGAAGCACAATGTATAGGAAGCACAATGTATAAGAAGTGCAATGTATAAGAAGCGCAATGTATAGGAAGCACAATGTATAGGAAGCACAATGTATAGGAAGCACAATGTATAAGAAGCACAATGTATAGGAAGCACAATGTATAGGAAGCACAATGTATAAGAAGCACAATGTATAAGAAGCACAATGTATAGGAAGCACAATGTATAGGAAGCACAATGTATAGGAAGCGCAATGCATAGGAAGCACAATGTATAAGAAGCACAATGTATAGGAAGCACAATGTATAAGAAGCACAATGTATAAGAAGCACAATGTATAGGAAGCACAATGTATAAGAAGCACAATGTATAGGAAGCGCAATGTATAAGAAGCACAATGTATAAGAAGCACAATGTATAGGAAGCACAATGTATAGGAAGCACAATGTATAGGAAGCGCAATGTATAAGAAGCACAATGTATAAGAAGCACAATGTATAGGAAGCACAATGTATAAGAAGCACAATGTATAGGAAGCGCAATGTATAAGAAGCACAATGTATAGGAAGCACAATGTATAAGAAGCGCAATGTATAAGAAGCACAATGTAAAGGAAGTGCAATGTATAAGAAGCACAATGTATAAGAAGCACAATGTATAGGAAGCACAATGTATAGGAAGCACAATGTATAAGAAGCACAATGTATAGGAAGCGCAATGTATAGGAAGTGCAATGTATAAGAAGCACAATGTATAGGAAGCACAATGTATAGGAAGCACAATGTATAAGAAGCACAATGTATAGGAAGCACAATGTATAGGAAGCACAATGTATAGGAAGCGCAATGTATAAGAAGCACAATGTATAGGAAGCACAATGTATAAGAAGCACAATGTATAGGAAGCACAATGTATAGGAAGCACAATGTATAGGAAGCACAATGTATAAGAAGCACAATGTATAGGAAGCACAATGTATAAGAAGCACAATGTATAGGAAGCACAATGTATAAGAAGTGCAATGTATAAGAAGCGCAATGTATAGGAAGCACAATGTATAGGAAGCACAATGTATAGGAAGCACAATGTATAAGAAGCACAATGTATAGGAAGCACAATGTATAGGAAGCACAATGTATAAGAAGCACAATGTATAGGAAGCACAATATATAGGAAGCACAATGTATAAGAAGCACAATGTATAGGAAGCACAATGTATAAGAAGTGCAATGTATAAGAAGCGCAATGTATAGGAAGCACAATGTATAGGAAGCACAATGTATAGGAAGCACAATGTATAAGAAGCACAATGTATAGGAAGCACAATGTATAGGAAGCACAATGTATAAGAAGCACAATGTATAAGAAGCACAATGTATAAGAAGCACAATGTATAGGAAGCACAATGTATAAGAAGCACAATGTATAGGAAGCACAATGTATAAGAAGCACAATGTATAGGAAGCGCAATGTATAAGAAGCACAATGTATAGGAAGCACAATGTATAAGAAGCGCAATGTATAAGAAGCACAATGTAAAGGAAGTGCAATGTATAAGAAGCACAATGCATAGGAAGCACAATGTATAAGAAGCACAATGTATAAGAAGCACAATGTATAGGAAGCACAATGTATAGGAAGCACAATGTATAGGAAGCACAATGTATAGGAAGCACAATGTATAAGAAGCACAATGTATAGGAAGCGCGATGTATAGGAAGTGCAATGTATAAGAAGCACAATGTATAGGAAGCACAATGTATAGGAAGCACAATGTATAAGAAGCACAATGTATAGGAAGCACAATGTATAGGAAGCACAATGTATAGGAAGCGCAATGTATAAGAAGCACAATGTATAGGAAGCACAATGTATAAGAAGCACAATGTATAGGAAGCACAATGTATAGGAAGCACAATGTATAAGAAGCACAATGTATAGGAAGCACAATGTATAAGAAGCACAATGTATAGGAAGCACAATGTATAAGAAGTGCAATGTATAAGAAGCGCAATGTATAGGAAGCACAATGTATAGGAAGCACAATGTATAAGAAGCACAATGTATAGGAAGCACAATGTATAGGAAGCACAATGTATAAGAAGCACAATGTATAGGAAGCACAATGTATAGGAAGCACAATGTATAGGAAGCGCAATGTATAAGAAGCACAATGTATAAGAAGCACAATGTATAGGAAGCACAATGTATAGGAAGCACAATGTATAGGAAGCGCAATGTATAAGAAGCACAATGTATAAGAAGCACAATGTATAGGAAGCACAATGTATAAGAAGCACAATGTATAGGAAGCGCAATGTATAAGAAGCACAATGTATAGGAAGTGCAATGTATAAGAAGCACAATGTATAGGAAGCACAATGTATAAGAAGCGCAATGTATAAGAAGCACAATGTAAAGGAAGTGCAATGTATAAGAAGCACAATGTATAAGAAGCACAATGTATAGGAAGCACAATGTATAGGAAGCACAATGTATAAGAAGCACAATGTATAGGAAGCGCAATGTATAGGAAGTGCAATGTATAAGAAGCACAATGTATAGGAAGCACAATGTATAGGAAGCACAATGTATAAGAAGCACAATGTATAGGAAGCACAATGTATAGGAAGCACAATGTATAGGAAGCGCAATGTATAAGAAGCACAATGTATAGGAAGCACAATGTATAGGAAGCACAATGTATAAGAAGCACAATGTATAGGAAGCACAATGTATAGGAAGCACAATGTATAGGAAGCACAATGTATAAGAAGCACAATGTATAGGAAGCGCAATGTATAGGAAGCACAATGTATAGGTAGCAGGAGCAATGTATAAGAAGCACAATGTATAGGAAGCACAATGTATAGGAAGCACAATGTATAGGAAGCACAATGTATAGGAAGCACAATGTATAAGAAGCACAATGTATAGGAAGCGCAATGTATAAGAAGCACAATCTATAAGAAGCACAATGTATAGGAAGCACAATGTATAAGAAGCACAATGTATAGGAAGCGCAATGTATAGGAAGCACAATGTATAGGAAGCATAATGTATAAGAAGCACAATGTATAAGAAGCACAATGTATAGGAAGCGCAATGTATAAGAAGCACAATGTATAGGAAGCGCAATGTATAGGAAGCGCAATGTATAGGAAGCGCAATGTATAAGAAGCACAATGTATAGGAAGCACAATGTATAGGAAGCACAATGTATAGGAAGCGCAATGTATAGGAAGCGCAATGTATAAGAAGCACAATGTATAGGAAGCACAATGTATAGGAAGCGCAATGTATAAGAAGCACAATGTATAAGAAGCACAATGTATAGGAAGCGCAATGTATAGGAAGCGCAATGTATAAGAAGCACAATGTATAGGTAGCAGGAGCAATGTATAAGAAGCACAATGTATAAGAAGCACAATGTATAAGAAGCGCAATGTATAAGAAGCACAATGTATAGGAAGCACAATGTATAAGAAGCGCAATGTATAAGAAGCACAATGTATAGGAAGCACAATGTATAGGAAGCACATTGTATAAGAAGCGCAATGTATAGGAAGCACAATGTATAAGAAGCACAATGTATAGGAAGCGCAATGTATAAGAAGCACAATGTATAAGAAGCACAATGTATAGGAAGCACAATGTATAGGAAGCGCAATGTATAAGAAGCACAATGTATAGGTAGCAGGAGCAATGTATAAGAAGCACAATGTATAAGAAGCACAATGTATAGGAAGCGCAATGTATAGGAAGCGCAATGTATAAGAAGCACAATGTATAGGTAGCAGGAGCAATGTATAAGAAGCACAATGTATAAGAAGCACAATGTATAAGAAGCGCAATGTATAAGAAGCACAATGTATAGGAAGCACAATGTATAGGAAGCACAATGTATAGGAGCACAATGTATAAGAAGCGCAATGTATAAGAAGCACAATGTATAAGAAGCACAATGTATAGGAAGCACAATGTATAAGAAGCGCAATGTATAAGAAGCACAATGTATAAGAAGCACAATGTATAGGAAGCACAATGTATAGGAAGCACAATGTATAAGAAGCACAATGTATAAGAAGCACAATGTATAGGAAGCACAATGTATAGGAAGCGCAATGTATAAGAAGCACAATGTATAAGAAGCACAATGTATAGGAAGCACAATGTATAGGAAGCGCAATGTATAAGAAGCACAATGTATAAGAAGCACAATGTATAGGAAGCGCAATGTATAGGAAGCACAATGTATAAGAAGCACAATGTATAGGTAGCAGGAGCAATGTATAAGAAGCACAATGTATAAGAAGCACAATGTATAAGAAGCGCAATGTATAAGAAGCACAATGTATAGGAAGCACAATGTATAAGAAGCGCAATTTTTAAGAAGCACAATGTATAGGAAGCACAATGTATAGGAAGCACATTGTATAAGAAGCGCAATGCATAGGAAGCACAATGTATAAGAAGCACAATGTATAGGAAGCGCAATGTATAAGAAGCACAATGTATAAGAAGCACAATGTATAGGAAGCACAATGTATAGGAAGCGCAATGTATAAGAAGCACAATGTATAAGAAGCACAATGTATAGGAAGCGCAATGTATAGGAAGCGCAATGTATAAGAAGCACAATGTATAGGTAGCAGGAGCAATGTATAAGAAGCACAATGTATAAGAAGCACAATGTATAAGAAGCGCAATGTATAAGAAGCACAATGTATAAGAAGCACAATGTATAGGAAGCACAATGTATAGGAGCACAATGTATAAGAAGCGCAATGTATAAGAAGCACAATGTATAAGAAGCACAATGTATAGGAAGCACAATGTATAAGAAGCGCAATGTATAAGAAGCACAATGTATAAGAAGCACAATGTATAAGAAGCACAATGTATAGGAAGCACAATGTATAGGAAGCACAATGTATAAGAAGCACAATGTATAGGAAGCACAATGTATAAGAAGCACAATGTATAGGAAGCACAATGTATAAGAAGCACAATGTATAAGAAGCACAATGTATAGGAAGCACAATGTATAAGAAGCACAATGTATAGGAAGCGCAATGTATAAGAAGCGCAATGTATAGGAAGCACAATGTATAAGAAGCACAATGTATAAGAAGCACAATGTATAAGAAGCGCAATGTATAAGAAGCACAATGTATAGGAAGCACAATGTATAAGAAGCACAATGTATAGGAAGCACAATGTATAAGAAGCACAATGTATAAGAAGCGCAATGTATAAGAAGCACAATGTATAGGAAGCACAATGTATAGGAAGCACAATGTATAAGAAGCGCAATGTATAGGAAGCACAATGTATAGGAAGCACAATGTATAAGAAGCACAATGTATAAGAAGCACAATGTATAGGAAGCACAATGTATAGGAAGCACAATGTATAAGAAGAGCAATGTATAAGAAGCACAATGTATAGGAAGCGCAATGTATAGGAAGCGCAATGTATAGGAAGCGCAATGTATAGGAAGCACAATGTATAGGAAGCGCAATGTATAGGAAGCGCAATGTATAGGAAGCACAATGTATAGGAAGCACAATGTATAAGAAGCACAATGTATAAGAAGCACAATGTATAAGAAGCACAATGTATAGGAAGAGCAATGTATAAGAAGCACAATGTATAGGAAGCACAATGTATAGGAAGCGCAATGTATAAGAAGCACAATGTATAAGAAGCACAATGTATAAGAAGCACAATGTATAGGAAGCACAATGTATAGGAAGCACAATGTATAAGAAGCACAATGTATAGGAAGCACAATGTATAAGAAGCACAATGTATAGGAAGCACAATGTATAGGAAGCACAATGTATAAGAAGCACAATGTATAGGAAGCACAATGTATAAGAAGCGCAATGTATAAGAAGCACAATGTATAGGAAGCACAATGTATAAGAAGCACAATGTATAAGAAGCACAATGTATAGGAAGCACAATGTATAGGAAGCACAATGTATAGGAAGCGCAATGTATAGGAAGCACAATGTATAGGAAGCACAATGTATAGGAAGCACAATGTATAAGAAGCGCAATGTATAGGAAGCACAATGTATAAGAAGCACAATGTATAAGAAGCGCAATGTATAGGAAGCACAATGTATAGGAAGCACAATGTATAGGAAGCACAATGTATAGGAAGCGCAATGTATAGGAAGCACAATGTATAGGAAGCACAATGTATAGCAGGAGCAATGTATAGGAAGCACAATGTATAGGAAGCACAATGTATAGGAAGAGCAATGTATAGGAAGCACAATGTATAGGAAGAGCAATGTATAGGAAGCACAATGTATAGGAAGCACAATGTATAGGAAGCACAATGTATAAGAAGCGCAATGTATAGGAAGCACAATGTATAGGAAGCACAATGTATAGGAAGAGCAATGTATAGGAAGCACAATGTATAGGAAGCGCAATGTATAAGAAGCACAATGTATAGGAAGCACAATGTATAGGAAGCACAATGTATAAGAAGCACAATGTATAGGAAGCACAATGTATAAGAAGCACAATGTATAGGAAGCACAATGTATAGGAAGAGCAATGTATAGGAAGCACAATGTATAGGAAGCACAATGTATAGGAAGCACAATGTATAGGAAGCGCAATGTATAGGAAGCACAATGTATAAGAAGCACAATGTATAGGAAGCACAATGTATAGGAAGCACAATGTATAGGAAGCGCAATGTATAAGAAGCGCAATGTATAAGAAGCACAATGTATAGGAAGCACAATGTATAAGAAGCACAATGTATAGGAAGCACAATGTATAGGAAGCACAATGTATAAGAAGCACAATGTATAGGAAGCACAATGTATAGGAAGCACAATGTATAAGAAGCACAATGTATAAGAAGCACAATGTATAAGAAGCACAATGTATAGGAAGCACAATGTATAGGAAGCACAATGTATAGGAAGCACAATGTATAGGAAGCGCAATGTATAGGAAGCACAATGTATAAGAAGCGCAATGTATAGGAAGCACAATGTATAGGAAGCACAATGTATAGGAAGCGCAATGTATAAGAAGCACAATGTATAAGAAGCGCAATGTATAGGAAGCACAATGTATAGGAAGCACAATGTATAGGAAGCACAATGTATAGGAAGCGCAATGTATAAGAAGCACAATGTATAAGAAGCACAATGTATAGGAAGCACAATGTATAGGAAGCGCAATGTATAGGAAGCACAATGTATAGGAAGCACAATGTATAGCAGGAGCAATGTATAGGAAGCACAATGTATAGGAAGCACAATGTATAGGAAGAGCAATGTATAGGAAGCACAATGTATAGGAAGCGCAATGTATAGGAAGAGCAATGTATAGGAAGCACAATGTATAAGAAGCGCAATGTATAGGAAGCACAATGTATAGGAAGCACAATGTATAGGAAGAGCAATGTATAGGAAGCACAATGTATAGGAAGCGCAATGTATAAGAAGCACAATGTATAGGAAGCACAATGTATAGGAAGCACAATGTATAAGAAGCACAATGTATAGGAAGCACAATGTATAAGAAGCACAATGTATAGGAAGCACAATGTATAGGAAGAGCAATGTATAGGAAGCACAATGTATAGGAAGCACAATGTATAGGAAGCACAATGTATAAGAAGCGCAATGTATAGGAAGCACAATGTATAGGAAGCACAATGTATAGGAAGCGCAATGTATAAGAAGCACAATGTATAAGAAGCGCAATGTATAGGAAGCACAATGTATAGGAAGCACAATGTATAGGAAGCACAATGTATAGGAAGCGCAATGTATAAGAAGCACAATGTATAAGAAGCACAATGTATAGGAAGCACAATGTATAGGAAGCGCAATGTATAGGAAGCACAATGTATAGGAAGCACAATGTATAGCAGGAGCAATGTATAGGAAGCACAATGTATAGGAAGCACAATGTATAGGAAGAGCAATGTATAGGAAGCACAATGTATAGGAAGAGCAATGTATAGGAAGCACAATGTATAGGAAGCACAATGTATAAGAAGCGCAATGTATAGGAAGCACAATGTATAGGAAGCACAATGTATAGGAAGAGCAATGTATAGGAAGCACAATGTATAGGAAGCGCAATGTATAAGAAGCACAATGTATAGGAAGCACAATGTATAGGAAGCACAATGTATAAGAAGCACAATGTATAGGAAGCACAATGTATAAGAAGCACAATGTATAGGAAGCACAATGTATAGGAAGAGCAATGTATAGGAAGCACAATGTATAGGAAGCACAATGTATAGGAAGCACAATGTATAGGAAGCGCAATGTATAGGAAGCACAATGTATAAGAAGCACAATGTATAGGAAGCACAATGTATAGGAAGCACAATGTATAAGAAGCGCAATGTATAAGAAGCACAATGTATAGGAAGCACAATGTATAAGAAGCACAATGTATAGGAAGCACAATGTATAAGAAGCACAATGTATAGGAAGCACAATGTATAAGAAGCACAATGTATAAGAAGCACAATGTATAAGAAGCACAATGTATAGGAAGCACAATGTATAAGAAGCACAATGTATAAGAAGCACAATGTATAGGAAGCACAATGTATAGGAAGCACAATGTATAGGAAGCGCAATGTATAGGAAGCACAATGTATAAGAAGCGCAATGAATAGGAAGCACAATGTATAGGAAGCACAATGTATAGGAAGCG